>NC_051386.1:47037519-47039395 GCF_015228065.2 Penaeus monodon | reverse complement strand
ACTTAAAAAAAAAAAAAAAAAAAAAAAAAAAAAAAGCTAGCCATTTCCCCGAACATCTAAATCCGTCACGAACTTTGAAAAAAAAAAAAAAAAATAATAATAATAAAAATAAATACATGAATAAATAAATAAATAAATAGATAAATAAATAATAAGTAAGAAACGAAGAAGGAAGAGATGAAAGGAAAGAAAACAACAAAACAGAAAAGAATCTCAAAAACCCCTTCCATCAAACTAAAGCGAATACTGAACAATTCCTATGAAGCAATATGAAAGATATATTCCACCATCTTAGCAATACATTTGCTTTTCGTGCCATGGAATTATGTATACGGGGCCTCGCCATAATCATACAAGGCCATTAGACTGATCTATTGTGTACGATAAACGCCCTTATATCATACGAAACAGGTTTATTATACCATTTTGTATGTATTTTCATACGATGGCTTTTACTGTATAGTCCCTCTGTGGTCTAAGGAAAGGCGAGGTCAGTTAGTGACATGGGATCTAAATGATGTTGTGATGATGATGGTAATTATTATAAAGGGTAAAACAGAAGCAATGTTCTAATAACAGAACTTAGAATGATGAGGATGATAATAATGATAATGATGATATTGGTAATAATTAATTTTATCCTTATGATTGTGATTATTTTCATTCTTATGATAATGATCTTCTTCTTTCAACGGTAGGTCTGAGCCGCCGTGGTCACAGCACGATACTTAATTGTAGTTTTCATGTTGTGATGCTCTTGGAGTGAGTACGTGGTAGGGTCCCCAGTTTTTTTTCCCACGGAGAGTGCCGGTGTTACCTTTTTAGGTAACATCTCTCTATTTATCCAGGCTTGGGACCAGCAATTTGACTTGGGTGGCTTGGCCCACCCAGTGGCTAGGTAGGCAATCAAGGTGAATTTCCTTGCTCAAGGGAACAACGCGGCGGTCGGTGACTCGAACCCTCGAATTCGGATTGCCGTCGTGACAGTGTTGAGTCCGACGCTCTAACCATTCGGCCACCGCGGCCTTGATGATCATGGGCTTCCATGATTTTTTCTTAGCAATTTAGAGCGGTGGTTTGTCATGCCTTTCCGCCCGGTTTTTTTTTTTTTTTTTTTTTTATCGAGTCACCATTTTTATTTAAACCCGGCACTGACTTGAGCTTGGCTTGGCCACCCACTGGCTAGGCAGGCAATCGAGGTGAAGTTCCTTGCCCAAGGGAAACAGCGCGCCGGCCGGTGACTCGAACCCTCGAACTCAGATTGCCGTCGTGACAGTCTTGAGTCCGACGCTCTAACCATTCGGCCACCGCGGCCCAATGATAATGATAATAATAATAATAATGATAATAATAATAATGATAATAATAATAAAGATAATAATAATAATAGTAATGTTCATAATAATAATAATGATGATAATAAGAATAATGATAATAATGATAATGATAATAATAATAATAAAAATAATGATAATAATAATAATAATAATAATAATGATAATAATAACAACAACAACAACAACAACAACATTAATAACAACAACAACAACAACAGCAATAACAACAACAACAACAACAATAATAATGATAATAATAATGATAACAAGAACAATAATAATGATAGAAAAATAAATAATCATAATGACAACAATAACACTGATAGTCGCGATAAAGATAACAAAATTCATAGAAATGATGCATTTCGACTACATATTACATTGTTTTATATAACATACATACTAATATTTCTGTCTTAGAGATAGGAATGCCATAGACTTGATAGTTTCCTTACAAACTTTAGTCATTAAGAGTTTAATGAGCTGTTTGGATACCACGTGAGAACACATATTAAAAGGCCTATGATAGGGTAGGCCTA
>NC_051386.1:47015019-47030019 GCF_015228065.2 Penaeus monodon | reverse complement strand
CGGGCAAGTGCCATTTACAGCGTATATATTGTTTATATGATATATACAAGCGTGTACACATTGGTAAGGTTGTTTATAAAAGAAATGATGATGTTGGTAAAGGTGAGGATGGTGACTATGATGGCGGTGATTATGATGATGGTGATAAAACAATAATAAAAATAACAATAATAATAATAATAATAATAATAAAAAAAAAAATAATAATAATAAGGATAATAATAATAATGATGATGATGTTGATGAGAATAATAATAATAGTAATAATAACAATGATAATAGCAATAATAATAAGATAATGGTGGTAATAGTGTTAATAATAGAAAAGGTGATGATGGCAATAATGATAATAATGACAACAACAGTGATTTATAACCATCCTTATGATGACAATAACACTAACGTTGATGATAATGATGATAGCTATGGTGATGAAAATGATAATGAGAATGATAATAACAACGCTAACGAAGATGACGATAATGAAGATAACTCTGCATTATCCCTGCAACAAATATAACAACAATAAACCCACCTTCATTATACATCATTCCACCAAACCTCCTGCTCCTGCCATCGCATCAAAAAGAAAACACAAAACGGCAGCTTTTGTATAATCACAACGCTAATGCCTTTGTCATCAGCCACTCCTATACATGTAACGCGATTACGAAATTGATATCGCAAATCCCGGTCGCTTTATGTCGAGGCAGATCAAAGACCGTTCCGTTGATGACTCGCACCTGGAAATGCATTCTAATTATTGTGTTGAACTGTTTTGAAAAAAAAGTGATCAATCGCGACTTTGATTGGGGAGGAGGGGTAGGGGGGAGGGAGTGGAGGGGGTGGAAGGGGTTCGTATTTGCACGGGTGGTGTTGTCACTGGGGATGGGGGGGGGCTGTAGTTGGGGAGTGTAGAGGAGGGGGAGGGGTGAAGGGAAGGGGGGAGGTGGAGGAGGGTGGGAGGAAGGGGAGTTTGGGAGAGAAAGGGGTAGGGAAGAGGGAGGGGTTGGGGTAGGGTGGAGTGGGGGTGAAACCGAGGGTTGGTGTTGGAATTGAGAAGGGAGGAAGAGATAAATGGCGAAGGAAGGAGGGAATGAGAAGGAGCGAGAAGAAGGGGAGAGGGAGAAGTGAAAAGGGAGAGGGGGAAAAGGAGGAAGGGAATAGGGAGAATGGTGAGAAAGAGGAGAGAGGAGAGGAGACGGAGAAAAGAAAAGGTGATAGGAGAAGAAAGAGGTAGGGAGGGGGAGAGAAAGAGACAGGAAGAGGAGGCAAGGGGATGAAAAGAGAGAGAGAGAAAAAATAGATGGAGGAGAAGAGGGGGAAGGGAGAGGGGGAAGGAAAAAGTGGGAAGAGGGAAGGAAGAGGAAGAGAAAGAAGGGGGAGAAGAAGGGAGGAGGGAGGGAGGGAGTTAAGAACGTATTTGACAGGGGGGAAGAAAGGAGAGAATAGAAGGAGGACGAGGAAAGAGGTGGCAAGTGAGAAACGGAGAGAGAGGGAGAGGGGGAAACACCCAGGTCTACTGAGTGCCACGAGGCTTGGCTCTGTGCAATTCGCATGTTGCCTGGACTGTAGTTCATATAAAAATGATACGACATGCTTCCTTTGCTAAGACTTTCAAGACGGAGAGCTACACAGTTTCTCATATGAATGTATATCACACACACACACATATACGCACATATATGTGTACATATACATACATATAAATATGTATGTGTATGTATATATGTATATATATACCTACATACATACATAAATATGTATGTATGTATATATATATGTGTGTGTGTGTGTGTGTGTGTGTGTGTGTGTGTGTGTGTGTGTGTGTGTGTGTGGCATATGTGTGTGTGTGTGTGTGTGTGTGTGTGTGTGCATGTATGTGTGTGTGTGTGTGTGTGTGTGTGTGTGTGTGTGTGTGTGTGTGCATGTATGTGTGTGTGTGTGTGTGTGTGTGTGTGTGTGTGTGTGTGTGTGTGTGTGTGTGTGTGTGTAGATATACAGATAGATCGACAGATCGACATACTGATAGACAGACAGACAGACAGAGAGAACATTCATGTGAAATAAAGAAACTCGGCAGCAAGATCAGAGTGTCGACCTAACAGCCCTTGATACTCCCATTGTCATTCTCCCCCGCCTAGCATTCTAAACTAAGAATTCCCATTGTGGAAATGCTGACAGAAAACGTCATCTACATAACTCACGCTTAGCAAATCAAGGATACAAAAGATGTGTCAAAAACCTTTGGAGGGCATGCGGGAGGTAGAAAGAGGGAGGGAGGGAGGGAGAGAGAGAGAGAGAGAGAGAGAGAGAGAGAGAGAGAGAGAGAGAGAGAGAGAGAGAGAGAGAGAGAGAGAGAGAGAGAGAGAGAGAGAGAGAGACTATGACAGATATACAGAGAATGAGGGAGGTTAGGAAATAATGTAGGATCTGAAGTGAAAGAAACATACTGAGAAAACAAGAAAGGACGCAATACCACAGAACTGTCATCATGGCTTCTTCTTTTTTTACCTTTTTGTTATATATATATATATATATATATATAATATATATATATATATATATATATATATTATATATTATATTATGTATATATTATATATATTATATATATAAATATATATATATATTAATATATATTTATATATATATATATTTTATTATAATATATATATATATAATATATTATATATATATATTTATTTATTTTTTTTTTTTTTTTTTTTTTTTTTTTTTTTTTTTTTTTTTTACTATCATAATCTAACACCAATAAAGTTTGTCACAGCTACCTTTCTCTTTATTTTGCATTTTCTTTCAAGTTATTCCTCTTTTCACGAAACGATGCACGTACTATGAGAAATAATACGACAGAACACAGTCTCATTAACCTTCATCGAGTGTCAACTGAAGCGTGTTGACATAATGAATCTAGTTTTTGCAACATTCCATGGAAATGTATCAATACTGTCAGTGTTACATTCTGCCTTTGAATTCTCTTTATATAACCCACTTTTTGGTCAGTCATATACAGTGTTTTATATATCACTTGAAAGGGAGAGAAGTTCTTTATGCATTTTGAAAAAAAACAGCTTTATTACTTTATCAAAATCAGACCCATCAAGCAAAGAAAGAAAAGAATAACTTACATAAACAGATAAACTCATAAGCAGCAACAACAATAAAAAATAATAATAATAAAAAAAGAAATAATAATAATAAATAAATAAAAATAATAATAAATCAACACAATAAAAAAAATACCTAGTAACAACGAACAAACAAACAAACAAACAAAAACAAAATGCCACGATCTTATTCCCAAGACACCTTCGAGAGACCTCAGCGTTAAGTCCCCCTTTTTTGCTTCCCTAATCTTAATACGAACGTACATTAACGCCGCGGAAAATGAATAAAAAAGGGGGAGGGAGGGGGAAAGTTTCATGCTCTGCTTCGCAAAATTCGAAACGTTTCCTTTTTCAGATATTTCAGAGAAACAAGTCCGTGAAATCCCTTTTGACCATAGCTGTCAGGTGGAGAATGAGGAACGAAGATAATGGGGGGAGAGAGAGAGAGAGAGAGAGAAGAGAGAGAGAGAGAGAGAGAGAGAGAGAGAGGGAGAGAGACAAGGAGAGAAAGAGAGTGAGAAAGAGAGAGATTCAGAGAGAGAGAGAGAGAGAGAGAGAGAGAGAGAGAGAGAGAGAGAGAGAGAGAGAGAGAGAGAGAGAGAGAGAGAGAGCGAGAGAGAGAGAGAGAGAGAGAGAGAGAGAGAGAGAGAGAGAGAGAGAGAGGAGGGAGAGCACGACTCCATACAAGGTAAAGCTCCAGTGGTATGTGAGTTACAAATATACACGGATATTCTTTCATGTTTTTTTTTTTTTCCTCATTCACCCTCTCTCTTTGCTTGGAAAGGGGCGGCCTCCCATGAGGGTTTTTGAAAAGCTTATGAATAGATAAAAGACAGAAAAAAACGTACTTTTGAGGTAATAGATATAGGTCGTATGTCATCATTTCGGGTCACAAGCACGTTTATTCCTACTATGGACATTATGAAATAATAGATTATGCGTCATTTGGTGCCTACGAGTGCGCCCCTTGGCATTTGACCGGCGTGAATAGAAGCAATCATGAAGACATATCATATTACAGCATCTCACCGTATCAGAATCTTCCTAAGAAAGACACAGAAAAAAAAAGAAAACGTTTATACGAAAAGCCAAAAAACTGCCTCCCACAATATTTTCAGAATTATGTAGGTAAAATGATATCCAACTCAGCTTCTTAGAATATCACGAAAATAATACAAACTCGATAGTCCTCCTCTCTGCCTCTCCGAACATCCTTTCAAGAATAAATACAAATACTTCCAGTAATAATCCACTATACTGCCAAAGTTATCAATCACGGGTAATAAAACAGGTAGCATACCCGCTTCTCTCCAGAGGGAGCCGGCGCTTTCAACTCAAATTACCCGAACTAAATAGCAGTAAGAGGCGTGTTAGCGTGAGTTACGTGGCAATATGTCATACTTACACGCTTTATTCACGCTGTTTCTCGCATTCAGTCGCTTGAGGCACCCCCCCACCTCCCCCCTACCCCTTTCCCTCCCCCCTTCTGACGGGAATGGAAAGCTGAGATTCTTATCTCGGCGCGTCTGGTCGTTGGCGAAGAGGGTGGAGGAGGAGGTGGCTTAAACGGTGGAGGAAGAAGGAGATAGGTGGATAGGGAAGGAGGGGGAGATGTAGGAAGGAGATGAAAAAGGGGGAAGAAGGGACTGGAGGAAGATAAATAAGGGGGGGAGAAAGAGATCTAGAAGAGTGGGTAAATAAGAAAAAATAAAGAGGAAGACAAAAGAAGAAAAGGAAAGAGTAGAGGAAAGGAAGAAAAGAAGTAGAAAAAAGAAGAAAAGAAGAAGTTAAAAAGAAAGAAGAAAAGAAGAAGAAGAAAAGGAGGAGGAATGAAAAGAAGAGAAAAATTAGTTACAAACTATTAAGAAAATGAAGACAGGTGTTGTGGCAGCTGTTCTGGATGCTCATTAAGGACAAAACAGGTGTACATGCTGCTCTTATGCGGCTCTAGTATCAAGCAGAATTAGCCGCCAGAAACAGGTAACAGCAGTGACTGTAGAGGCGAATGTGCTGTCACAGCTGTGGCAGGTTTTATGCGACTACTATATACATAGACGCACAAAATACCCTCACACTTGTAAATTCATACACGTGTGATTGGGTGTGTGGGGGAGGGTGGATGGAGAGAGAGAGAGAGAGAGAGAGAGAGAGGGAGGGAGGGAGGGAGGGAGGGAGGGAGGGAGGGAGGGAGGAAAGGAAGGAAGGGAAGGAAGGGAGGGAGAGAGGAAGGGAGGAAGGGAGGGAAGGAGGAGAGAGAGAGAGAGAGAGAGAGAGAGAGAGAGAGAGAGAGAGAGAGAGAGAGAGATTGAGACAGAGACAGACAAAGACAAAGACAAAGACAGATACAGAAATAGAGAGACAGACCGAGACAGCGAAAGCAAGAGACAAAACCAAAACTTGTACAGCCAGACGGAGAGGAACAAACTCCTACAGCCTCCAACAGCGCCAATAACAAAGAACGCCATTGATCAGTTCCTCTGCCGAGTTTCGCTGTTCGAATCTATTTACGAAGCCGATCCCAAACACCGTCAAAGGAAGAAAATCCCTGCGAACTCGCGAACTAGAAGAGAGTTCCTGACGTTTCCATTTGCAGACACTCCCCGCTTAGTGTGTGTCGCTCTTTAACCCCCTCCCCCCCCTAATGCCTGGTAGAAGGAGAGTGTGGTTTAGTTCTTTGTGCGTGAGGCTGCATCGGTTCGGGGTTTTGTCTTCGGGTCGAGATGTTTTGTCTCTCTGGGCTGTGTTGTTTTGTCGAGAGGTGTGGTGTGGGGGTCCGTATTGTTTGTTTTTGTTTTGTTTATGTTGTGTGTGTATGTATGATTTTTTTTTTTTAAGGTAGGATGGTCCTTCTCGCTGTATGGAGATTTGTTTGTTTTACATCAGTCTACCGTATCGGAACTACACATACCGATGCATAATGTGCCCCTAAAATTAAAACCAGTTTTCAGCAACAAACAAACAAACCAAAACCGCATCACAAACTATCCATCCGGGCAAACATTTCGCATGCCTCAATAAAAATGATTCATCCCTTTATCAAAGCGAGCCCAGACAATGCCCTCTCCGCGACCAGGCGAGTTTGCAACCCAATTGAAAGGCAGGGCCGGATGAACCTACCTGTGCGACCGCTCGATGAACAGGTTCGACTCCAGCTTGCAAATCAACCGAGAGTTCCTGCACGCACAGTTGTGAACGGGATCGTGCCATAATGGAACAAAATGGTCGCATACTAAACGGGATTCGTGTGCATTAGAACAATACTCTCGCATACTGAACAGGATCGTGGTACATTAGGATTAAAACTGCTACGCACCGAACGGCCCCGTGACATAATGGCTAGGAACTCTCATGCTGAAAAAGGAATCACAGGACAATTTGATACAAAAATCTTTTGAATTCACATGAGATGTATCCTGCCGCTGGATGTTTTGTTTATGTATCTTTCATTTATTTACCTTCCTTTGTTTATCATAAGAATGATTATGATATTGACGATGTTGTTCATAGTAATAATATTGATAACAATCAAATTCATAGTATTACTAATATTAATACTAAAATTAATGACAATAATAATAGTAATAACAATAAGGATAATAATGGCAATAGTAATAATAATTACTATTACGAAAGAAATAATAATTGCAATGATAACAAAGTGGGAGCAAATATCAAATGCAACATTAACAACAAAGACAACGAGATAACAGAAATGATCTTCGCTAGTACAGTTAATATTATCTCCTTAATTCCTATGAGCATCTTCCCCCTCTGGCCTCAGATCTCACCGAAATCAAAGCTCCATTTTACAGCCATCGCCAAGGCCTTGAGACCCGTTCCTTTTAAGACGAGCGAGTAAGTCCATCTGCTTGGCCAGCCCCACGGAGACAGGCGGCTCGCCACCAGGACCTATTAGCACTCAAGGGCCAGTTCGGTCTGGGGGAGTAATGGGAAGAAAATCGTTTGGTTTAATGGCCGGGAACTGTCATCTTGGTCACGGAGAGGGAGGGCCTCGGGCTATGTATGATGTCATAATCACACACACACACACACACACACACACACATATATATATATATACATATATGTACAAACAGACACATACACACATACACACACGCACACACACACACACACACACACACACACACACACACACACACACACACACACACACACACACACACACACACACACACATATATATATATATATATATATATATATATATATATATATATATATATATATATATATGAATGGTAATCACTCTGCCGTGATGATACTATGGTACAAAAACCCACAATGCACAAACTAGATTTATCAAAAATGAGACAAGTTTCGAAATCCTCTTGGATTCCATCTTCAGGTCTGAGGGTGGAACCCAGGAGGATTTCGAAGCTTTTGTCTCATTTTTAATAAATCTAGTTTGTGTGTTGTGGTTCTCTGTACCATATAGTAGTATTTATCATAATCTATACTATTATATATATAATATATATATTATATTATATATATATATATATATATATATATATATATATATAATAAGTGTGTGTGGTGTGTGTGTGTGTGTATGTGTGTGTGTGTGGTTTGTGTGTATGTGTGTGTTTGTGTGTGTGTGTGTGTGTGTTTTTGTTTGTTGTGTGTGTGTGTGTGTGTGTGTGTGTGTGTGTGTGTGTGTGTGTATGTGTGTGTGTGTGTATGTGTGTGTGTATGTATGTATGTGTGTGTGTGTGTGTGTGTGTGTGTGTGTGTGTGTATTCATATTTATATTCACATATACATATGCAAACATTTGTGTGCATATACATACAACAACAATGAGAATAATGATTACCATATTATTATTATTAGTAATAATGGTATTAATAACAACAGCAACTATTACTACTACTACTAATGATAATAATAATAATAATAATGATGATAATGATTATGAAAATAATAATACTGATCATAACAATAATAATAGTGATAATATAATAATGATCATAATGATAATAATGACAATGATAAGAATCATTTTATATTTCATATGGATATATATTCATACACTATCATTAATGATAATGTTAATGATAATAATGATGATATCAGTCAAATTTAAGTATAATATCAATAAAAATGTACTAATAATGACAATAATAACAATGATAATTGCTTGGATTACAACAATAAGAATAGAAATAAATCTAATAATTTTTTTTATTCAGCCCACAGTACTGTGCAATTGCAGTAGTATCAGTGCAATTGGCAAAAGTACAAATAGGTGGTACAGTAGGTTGAAATATACACAGCATTATCATTTGCAAATTGCACGTGCATATTTTTGTGAGTTCGTAGCAAACTATTAGAGTGTGTGCGTATGTTTGAGAGTAAAATAATGTTTTGTAGTGGTTGCTGTTTGTAATTGCATATATCTAAAAATTATAATATGTGTTATTTTCCATAATCTATATGCATAGTAGGAAAGTTGTAATCATCAACCGTTGTTTAGCATTTTTTTTATGCAGAAATACATACATATGTGCATGCATAAAGCATACACACGTGTGCATGTATGTATGTATGTATGTATGTATGTATGTATGTATGTATGTATGTATGTAAGTATCTATACATTTATATATAAGTGTGTGTGTAAGTATATATATATATATATATATATATATATATATATATATATATATATATATATATATACATGCAGAGATACATACATACATGCATACATATGTACATGCAAAACAGCATACGCACATACATACTTACAAACGACACACATGTGCATGCGTGTAGTATGTATATATGTATGTTGTATGTATGAATGTATGTTGTATGTATGTATGTATGTATGTATGTATGTATATTATGTATGTATGTATGTATGTATGTATGTAGTAGTATGTATGTACATATCTATACATTTATATATAAGTGTGTGTGTAAGTATTATATATTATATAATATAATATATTTATATAATTTATATATATATATGTATATATGCAGAGATACATACATACATGCAAACATATGTACTGCATACAGCATACGCACATACATACTTACAAACAAAACACATGTGCATGCGTGTAGTATGTATAGTTTATGTATGTATGAATGAATGTATGTATGTATGTATGTATGTATGATGTATGTATGTATGTAGGGGAAATGGTGTATGTATGTATGTATGTATGTATTTTATGTATTGTATGTATGTATGTAAAAAATGTATGTATGCATATATGTATCTATATATATAATACAAATTAAAATTATATATTATATATATATATATATATATATTATATATATACATGTAATATATGTAGCATGTAAATTCAAATAATTATATATATATATTATATTATATATATATATTTTATAATTTTATATTATATCTATATCTATATCTAATCTATATCTATATCTACATATATAATATATATTTTAATATATAATATTTTATATATATATGTATTTTTTATATATATTATATATATATTATAATTTTATAATATAATATATTATGCCTAAATCCCCACCACACACACACACAAACACACAAATCCCAAACATCACCCCAACCACACACACACACATGTATATATATATAAATTATTAATATATAATTTTATAAATATATTATAATGTATATATATATATTATATATAAAATATATAATAATATATATATATATTTTAATTATAGGGGTTTTTGTATGATAATTTAGTTAAGTATATGAACCGTTTTCATTTGACAATGTAGAAAAGGATGAATAGAATGAATATCTTCGCAATAAAGAGATGATTTGACCGTTTCGTTGGTCTTCGTCAGAATACATGTATGTATACATGATGTTTTTGTATTTTCTGACGAAGCGCAATCGAAAGGGTCAAAACGTGTCTTGTATGGGGGAAAATTTTTCTTTCTCATTCATATTTTTTCTTATATGTAATTGCCCATATGCACACACACACAACACAACACACACACAAACAACCCACACACCACACCAAAAAAATTAAATATATATATTATATAAAATTATATAAAATAATATAATATATAATATTTTAAAATTTTTAAATATATTTTGGGTGGGTGCTTCCGGCAGGGGGTGTGAAGCGATGGTGGGGGGCCTAATAGTGTTAAGTGCTTGCATCCCTTTCTCGCTTGCAGTTTCCCCCCGGGCTCCCCCAGGGGAAAAAAGGGGAGCGCTTCCGCATAAGCTCCCCTCCCAGGTCACACCCTTTCCCCATCATTAAGACTCCAGTCCCTCCTGGGGCCCACCCATGGGTAACTGGGTCCCTTGCGGTCCCAGGCAAAACTGGGGGGATCTGGAGCAGCAGGAGGCCCCGAGGTACGGAGTTATGGCCCACCGGCTGTGGACACCTCTGGCTTCGTCCCAAAACTCCGCCCCCTAGCCACCCGGGGGTAATGGGGCGGTCGGGGAGGGGGGCCCCCTTGCCACCCCTCCCCCAAATGAACCCTTGGAAAAGTTTTTTAAAAATGGAATGCGGGGGGAGGGGTTTTGTCCCTCCCCCCAGAAAGTCGGGCGGGCTGTGGGTCCCGCTGGGGGGGCAAATGTGGGGGCAGATTGGAACGAAGTTACTCGTCCCCCCTGGCCCCGGCAGGCGCCAACCCCCATGAAGCTTGTGGGGGAAAGCCCCCGGGAACCCCCACGGTGGATAGGGGGTCCCAAGCCTGCCCGACCCCCTTTATCTGGGGCTGTGTTGGGGGGGGGGGGAAGTGGCGTGCCCCCGGAGGGGACCACCCGAGGTTAAACCCGGCGTGTTTTCCCGGGTAGGCTTTTGGAACTTTGGGTCTTCGGCAGGAGAGCGGACCTCTGTACGGGGGAATTAAACGAGGGGATTTGAGGTGGTGCCCTCTCAGGGTGAGAAGACCTGGTGCGGCACGATCAGGTGCGGGTTCCCCTACTATGGTCGGGCGCAGCGATGGTACCACCCAGGGGTACCAACCCATCTCTCGACTTCAGCCTGCGGGTGGGGGTGACACGGGTTATGACGTATCATGGCATTGAGACTAAAAGCATGCTTTGGCTTCATGTCTCTTATTGCTGTAACGCTCCTACCGATGTAAAAAAACCGAGTGAAAGAGGCGTTTACGCCAAACTCGCTCTGTGGCAACGATGCCCCCGGGAGACACGCATTGTTTGGGCGCTTCATGGGTTCCGGGTGTGCCCGAGCTGGTACGAGATGCTGTCGGCCCCATGCCGGGGAGCTGATCCCAGCAGCGAGAATACCCCCTTTCTCCGGGACTTTGCTGGGGGTCCCAGAAAATGAGGTTTGGGGTCTGGTCCCAGCACCAACTCGCATCGCTGGACTTGTACAGCGATAGGGGTACAGGGGCCCAAAGGGAATTTTGACCACTTTCTTGTCACACGAAGGGAGGATCCCCCCAAAAAACGCGGGGTTTACCGGATTGGAGTTTGGGACCCCCATGGGCCCTGCTTGGGGCTACCCTGGGGGCCCAATTAAAAATCCCCGCCCCTCCAGTGGCCACCCAAGGGTTTTTCACTTGGCGATAAGGGGGAGGGTGTGCCGGGGGTTGGCCACGGCAGTCTCTGACCGATTTAGAAAACCAGCAACCTGAGGGTCCATTTGCTCTGTGGGAGTCCTTCAACGCGTAACATTTCGAAAGCTCAGGAGTCCATTGGCGTACGCCCAAGGACAAGCGAATACCACCCCCTGGAGAAAAAAGGGGCCCCTTGAAGGTGTCGAAAGGGCTCGGGAATGGGAAAAAGTTTTGCGTCGTCCAGGGTGCGTAGGGCTCGGCCCCGCTGAAAAAGGGCAAGGAAAGTTTCGGGGAATCTTGCTGAGGAGGTCGAAGGCCTTTTTTTGGAAATGACTTCCCCCTGCTACCAACCCCTAGAAAACTGAACCCTAACCCCTCCCACAGAGACTGCTCCGACCAGCGGAGGGGACGGTCTCTAGTCATTTTGGGGGTTCGTAAAACTTGGGCTGAGTATTTTGAACAGTTGTAAAGGGGTTCCCCAAACAGTTGTTGGAGCAAGCGTGTCCATGCCGGGCCCGGACCCCCCCATCGCGGGGAACCCCCACCCTAAAAAGGGTTAGGCGGCGATTTCCAAGTGAAGAGGGGGAAAAGCTAGGATATGTTACCCTGCTGAATGCTAAAGGCGGGGGGTAAAACCTATGGTCGGGGCCCTGCATCAACCCCTGACTGCCTTTGGGCATTGGTACCTTTCCCCCCCTGCCCTGCTGAGGGGGGGTCATCCCCTCTGGGGAAGGGGAAAGGGGATCGTGGACTGTAGCAACTACGTGGCATTACACTGCTCGCTACCAGGGAGTTCTCGCTCAATTTTCGAAACGGAAACCCCAACCCCTACTGAGCACCAAGCCGGAAAAAGTCTGGATTTCTCCTGGGAAGTCCCAAAAAGACCGTTTCTAGGTTGATAATGTGGAAAAGCGTCGTGAGTTTGGTCGTGGGTTTCTTGCAGCCACATCGACCCCAAGAAGGCGTTTTGACTCGGTTCACGGGAATCCCATGGGAGATAGAGGCTCAGGGGAATTCCGACACAGATTATTGGCCGGGAGCAAAAATCTATACTGTAATGAAAGTGCGTAAAGTGTGGTGGGGGTATTCGAAAACTTTCCCGTTAATTCAGGGGTGAGGCAAAGGGGTCCCTTTCACCCCACTTTTCAACCTTTTATGGAGGATAAAGGCAGATACTAGCCAAAGTCAGTTGGGGGCAACACTAGGCAATATTAAGGTTGGACCTGATTGCCGACGAGTTGCCCTTATCTGAGTCCCTTTGGGTCAATTGGGGGTCTTGAGCATTTGCAAGAGGGAACCCCTAGGCCCAGAGGCTCCTGGACCAAGACCAAAATTCAGGATTTTTTTTTGGGGGGCCGTTGGGAACCCCCGTTCAGGGCGTCCCCCTGCTTGCGGCGAGGAGTTGGGCACAGAAAATTTTTCAACCCTTTGGGAGCGAGTCCCTACTCTGGGTGTCAGACCCGGAAAACAGTAGAGGATTTGGGCTGGCACAGGGGCCATGAACTCGTCAAAAAAGCGTTTTGGAGATGTCGGTACCCATGCAGAAGGACCAAGTGGTGTCTTTAAGGGCTTATATTCCCGTTTTACTCTTGGAAACGAAACCTGGACGCTATCCAGTGCCTTGGGGTTCGCCCTTTATGCCCTTTTTTTTAAAAGTCCTTCGCCGGGTCATGGGGGAGTTGGAGGCCCCCGGTCCCAACCGGCGGTTACACCGTGGACTGGATGGGACCCGTTACTTTCATAAACCCGGGAGCCAAAATCAGGCTATTGGCACGAGCCCCCTCCCCTTTGGGCGACCCCGCCCACCCGGTTTTCCTCTGCGAGAAACCCTGGGGGGAGGAGACTGTGGGACATCCCGGAGACGGGTTGGGCAGCTGACGAGACCTGTCGTGGGAATAGAGTGGGCCTGTCCTGCCCGGAACTGCCTCGAGGGTCCTCGTGGTGGAAACGAAGGGTGGATGCGGCCAAAGGCCCCCCTCGGGGTTGCCCCCCCATGAAAGAGATATAATAAAATTTTATATTATTATATAAATATATATTATATATATAAAAAAATATATAAATACATAAAATTAAACAAAAAAACAACACACACACACCACACCACCCACAACAACACAAAACCAAAAAAATATATTTTTTTATTTTTTTTTTATTTTATTTTAAAATATATTTTTTTTTCTTTTTTTTTAATTTTTATTTTACATATATATATATATATATATATATATTTATATATATATAATATAATATATATATTTTTTATATTAAAAAATATATTATATATATATATATATATTATATATATATAAATTATAATATGCATGCACACATACACACATAACACACACACACACCACCACACAACAACCACACACACATATGTGGTTTTTAAAGGTGGGTTGTGTGTAAAATGGAATAATGCAATGCTGCATTTATATTGATAAATAACAACACCCCCCTTTACCGGCCCCGAAACCCCGTCAGTATAAACCAAAAAATATATAATAAAATAAAAATAATTTTTTTTTTTTTTTTTTTTTTTTTTTTTTTGTTGTTGTTTTTTATTTATTTTTATTATATTTTTTTTTTATATAAATTAACAATACCAAACATATTTTTGTGTGTTTTTTTGTTTTTTTTTT
Source organism: Penaeus monodon (assembly GCF_015228065.2). Taxonomy (NCBI): domain Eukaryota; kingdom Metazoa; phylum Arthropoda; class Malacostraca; order Decapoda; family Penaeidae; genus Penaeus; species Penaeus monodon. The sequence continues at coordinate 47,015,699 of NC_051386.1, read as the reverse complement.
TTTTTTTTTTTTTTTTTTTTTCTTTCTTTTTTTTCTGGTGTAGGGTTTTGTTAAGTGATTCTTTAAATTCGAAAATTTATAAACCCCAATTTTTTGTTCAGAATAATTTAAATGGGAAAAAAAAAACATTTTAAAAAATTTTTAAACCCCCTTTTTTTAGGTTCAAAAAAATTTTAATTTCTGTATACAAGAAAAGAGCACACATGGATATAACATAATTACAGCACCATACCAACACACCCCACTCCCACACACACACACACCCAACACCCACAACACACACCCCACAAAACACCACAAACCCCCACACACCCCACCTCCCCCCCCCCACACACCCACTACTCTCACCCAAAAAAACCCCAACAATCCGTAATGGTTGGTTTTGGTTTCATAAAGTCAAAGTTGCACGCCGGGTAGCAACCCATCAACAGTTAATCAGGGGGGGGAGGGGATCATTTAAAGTCAGTCACGGTCCCTTAATATGTCAGCCTTTAACAATGGTGGGGATGAGTGTAGGTCGGTTTTTCATAGTTTTTTGCGGGCTAATAGAATACAAAATGCCCCGGGGTTTTTTCATTTTTAAGGGGGGAAAGTGACGTAAGATTAAATGCGTCGTTTTCGTTCCTTTTTTTTAAAAAAGGGGGAAACAGAAATATACATCGTTTATTTAAAAAGTTATT
>NC_051386.1:47004511-47012011 GCF_015228065.2 Penaeus monodon | reverse complement strand
CGCAAAGAGAGTGTCATGTGCAATTTGCAGAGAGCAAGAGAAATTTACATATAAATGCCACGTTAAGCAAGATATATATTCATCGCTGAGTGTACAGGAGACAAGGCTAAGGGGGGGGGGGAGGTGCAAGCAGGTCTTAACTACACCCTCGTTTCACGGATGACGCGAATCTTGAACGAAATCGCTTCTACCAATACACTAATCAGCAGAGAGACTACAGTCTCTCATAAGTGCTAAAGGAGCTTAAACAACTTGAAGTGTTCCTCAAGTAGCTCGTCAGGAGTCGAGGAACAGCGTGCTTGCCTCCACATAAGATTCTTCATCCTCGACGGAATTTCAATGAGGCTGGATGTTAACATTGGTTTTCTAATTGGCTGATTAAGATGGCAAGATAAGACTATAAAAAAGTATAGCAAATACAAATCGCCCGCATTTATTAGCTGGCAAAAGTAATACATTTAATGCTCTTTACTTGTTCTTACAGCAGGCATACAAATGCTGGTCATTTGTTTAATTGCTGCAGCCAGTGAAGGGGCCGCGCCTGCACATATGTAATACGGATCTGCGTTTATGGGACAATTAATTTCTAAATAACTTAGAACACGCTTCCTTTGTCTTTCCCAACTGGAAGTAGAAAATATTCGTCTCTAACACACGCACACACGCACACACACACACACACACACACACACACACACACACACACACACACACACACACACACACACACACATGCATACACACATACATACGCGCGCGCTTTGTATACACAAACAAAGACACACATGCGCCTGTACATCCTTATGAGTGTAGGCTGTGGAGTGGGGTGTGGGTGGGGGGGAGGGCATATGTGCTCATATTCACCCGGTATGTGTGAACGTACGTGTGTGGTGTATGCATACCTGTATGTATATATACACGCGTTCATTTCCATAATAACTCTATTTCTTCCGCAGTAATTTATCCTGAGTATCGCCCTCTTTCTCTCCATATATGATTACACCCTCGATCACCTGCGCAATCTCGGCGCACTTTGTCACTCAGATTAAAGGAATCCTCGAGATTTATGGACACTTCCCCATCCATAATGTATAATGCCTGCAGTATCCTAGCATATCTCCCCGCCTCCTCCCCCGTCCTCCTCCCTCCTCCTCCTCCTCCTCTTCCCCTTCCTCCCCCAACCCTAAAAAAAAAATATATCAAACTTTGCTCTTTCTCTCTAAATACCAGTGACGGCAAAGGACGTAATGTTCATGCCCTTTTCCCAACCCCCCATTTACGCCCCCTCCCCCCTCCCCCACCCCCTCGTTACCCTCCCTACGGGGCGCCCCCCTGATGGAGGTAGATGACCGGTAGCAAAACACAAGCCATGAATAAGTTAAGACAAGCTACAAGTATTTACACCTGAATGGACAAGCCCTTTACACCTAGCCTGGGGGCAAATGGTGTATTAAATGTCTTGTATATTTTCACCTTTGTTTGGGTCCTAAAATATTTCTCACCTTCGGCGATGGTGGGTTTTGATGTACGACAGACCCTTGGCCACCGCACATATATTTATATGTATTTATATATAGGTTGAAGTCTATATTTATCTTTACATTTTATTTTCCTCATTGTATGAATAGGCTATTTATCTAATCTCCTGCCTATATATTCGTGTCTCGTTCTATATTTCTGTCTATACCGTGTCTATCTCTTTGTCTATATATGTATAAATTGTTATTTCTCTGTATATAAACAACACGTTTATCTAGTTATCCGTATATTGTGATTATCTATTTTCCTTTGTCTGTCTATCTACCCTTCAGCCTATATATCTCTCAGTTTACTTAGCTAGCTATCTCCTTATGTATCTGCATATTCATTTGTTAATATTTACGTCCATAGCATGGTAATTATAATCATAGCAATGATGATGATAACAATAATGATAATGATAATGAGGATGTGGATGACAATAAAAAAGTAATGATAACATAGTATTAATAGTATTAATATTGATAATAAAACTGTCAACAATAACAACAATAACGACAATAACAACAAAACAACAGCAGCAAGAATGATCATACTGATAGCAATATTAATAATCATGTATACATTAGTAATGATCATAATGGTGGTAATAATAATAATAATAATAATAATAATAATAATAATAATAATAATAATAATAATAATGACAATAATAATGATAATAATAATGATAATAATAATAATAATAATAATAATAATAATAATGATAATAACAATGATAATAAAATAATAATAATAATAATAATACGATGATAATAATACAATACTAATGATACTAAAGATAACAGCAAAACTCCAATAAGAGGCCCAGAACTCCTCAGGTGCGGCGCAGACTCTCGCACGCAGCCAGCACCTTTCTTCCCAGAACCACCGCTACGCCAAGGAAATTCCTCCGCGGCGAGGACTTGCCACCCTAGACACGTAGTCATTAAGAAAATCGTCTATAAATCTCGCCCGCGACCACTTCCCTCGGCGCCCGCAAAAGTGGGCGTCGCCTACATGGTAATATATTTCACACCGAAGGGTTATGTTTAGGAGACTTTCTGTACATACAACATATGAGACGGACGGGGGGGGGGGGGGGGGAAGAGAAAAAAAAGGTGGGAAAAAGGAGAGAAAAAATCCGGAGAGGCGTTAGGTTAGTAAAAAAGGAAAAGGGAGAGAAAAAAAGAAAGAAGAAAAAGAAAAAAGGAGATAAAAAATAGAAGGAAAGAACGGAGAGTCATTACCTTATATTTACGTACAAAATATGAAACAGGTAAAAAACTAGAATAGAAAAAAAAGAGATGTAAAAGAAAACAAACGAAGGTCGAGAGGCGTAAGCGTATGCAGCGAGAGGTACGCGGTAACTGAAGGTGTTCAAGCGATCCATGTAATTTAACATCGGAACGCCTTGTCTCGCGTTACGTTCTGCGGGCGGCGAGGAGAGAGGGAGAGAGAGAGAGAGAGAGAGAGAGAGAGAGAGAGAGAGAGAGAGAGAGAGAGAGAGAGAGAGAGAGAGAGAGAGAGAGAGAGAGAGAGAGAGAGAGAGAGAGAATAACAACCAAAATTCAAGTGCGTTTGTATCGGAATTGTTTTATATCTTACATATATAAAGCGTCGCACCCAATGTAGTTCCCTATCGGTCTTACTGTAAAACTATTTAGTCAGAAAAAAATAGCATAATCATTTTTGTTCAAGCATTCTCTGGAATACACACTCACACACCCACACCCACACCCACACACCCACACCCACCCACACACACACACACACACACACACCAAACACACACACACACACACACACACACACACACATATTTATCAACTCACAGCAGCCAACCCCAGCCCACAGTATACACAGCCCCCCTCCCCCTCTCCCACTTATAGCAACAGCAGCACCCCCCCCTCCCCAAACACGCCCTAGAACATACCTTAAGCGCCGCCCACACTAAAACCTACAGCACCACCGCCCACAACCGAGCTCAAGCACCGCCGCCCACAACACCCCTGATCACACCCTCGCCCGTAGTATCATCGCCCACTCCACCGCCCCCCACCCGCCCACAGTACCTCCCACCCAGCTCCCACGCCCACAGTACCACCTACCCAGCTCCCACGCCCACAGTACCCCCCCCCCCCCCCCTAGCCGCGCGGGTGGCGAGCTCATCCGCGTCGACACATAATGATTTAAGACTCACGGTGAGGCTAGCGTGATGATAATCGCCGTTAGCTTCACCGCTGACCAAGTACGGGCGGCGGGGTGGGCGGGGACGGGGGCGGGCGGGCGGGGGCGTCGCGGCTTCGGGACTTAAATTAACCCCTTTGTTTCCCTTATCGTTAATCATCTCGCCGGGACAACATCGTCGCCTCAGCATCCCTCCCGCCGGAGAGGATGCTGGGCCGCCCGAGGAACAATAGGAACAGCGGTTTAAGGGGAGATGCTGTCAACATTAGCCTTTCTCTTCGTCGGGTTTCAGGATTTTTTTCTTATTTTTTCTAGCCTATTTTATCTTACTTTATTCATCTTTTGTATTTTATTTTATTACTATTTTATTTTGTTTTGTTTTGTTTTGTTTTGTTTGTTTTGTTTATTTTATTTTTGATTTATTTACTTTTTTTTTAAAGGGAAAGTTATTTAAAGGGTGTGGGTGAGGGATAGAGGGGGGGAGGGGTGATAGGGGAGAGGGGAGATAAGAGAGGTTGGAGGGAATAGAAGGGAGAAGGGGGGGGTTAGGGAGGGAGGGAAATTATAAAGAATGATAAGAGGTGAAGGATGGGAGGAAGGAAAAAACGAAGGAGGAGAGAGAAGGAGGGAAGAGGGAAGGAGATGGAACAGAGAGATGCTGGCGTGGAAAGTAAGTTTGGAGAGAAAGAAAAATGATAGGAAATAAGGGAGAGAGAGAGAGAGAGAGAGAGAGAGAGAGAGAGAGAGAGAGAGAGAGAGAGAGAGAGAGAGAGAGAGAGAGAGAGAGAGAGAGAGAGAGAGAGAAAGAGAAATAGAGAGAGAGAGAGAGAGAGCGAGAAAGAGGTAGATAAATAGACAGGCAGACAGACAGACAGACAGATAGATAGATAGAGAGATTGAAAGAAAGAAAGAAGGAAAGAAAGAAAGACTGAAAGAGAGAGAGAAAAAAAAACGGAAAACAAAAGCAGAAAGCAAACGAAAAGCGTAAAACAACAACAACAACAAAGAAAAAGATAAAACAGCAAGAAAGAAAGAAAAACGGAAAAAGACGAAGGGGAAACGTATTTTACTTACGAACTTTCGGCCACGTGGATTGCTTTCCTGATCTTATTAAGAAAGAGTAAAAAAGTTTGAATAAGGAATCAAGGGAGAGAGGCCTCGGAATATCTACGAATTGCTTGGAAATCGGAAAAAAAAAGATGAAGAGGACGATGATGGGGGGATATAAAAAGGAAGAGAAGAAAAAGAAGAAGAGAGAAAATGGGGAGAAGAAAGACAAAGAGATGGATAAATACAAGGAGGAAACGTAGATAGAGAGGAAGAGAGAGAATGATGAGAAGAGGGTGAAAGAGAAAGACAAGACGGAGAGGGAGAGGGAGGGAGGCAGGGAGAGAAAGAGGAAGAGAGAGAGAGAGAGAGAGAGAGAGAGAGAGAGAGAGAGAGAGAGAGAGAGAGAGAGAGAGAGAGGAAGAGAGAGGAAGAGAGAGGAAGATACATATATATATATATATATATATATATATATAATATATATATATATATATATATATATATATATATGTATATATATATATATATATATATATATATATATATATATATATATATATATATATATATATATATATAGAGAGAGAGAGAGAGAGAGAGAGAGAGAGAGAGAGAGAGAGAGAGAGACAGAGAGAGAAAGAGAGAGAGAGAGAGAGAAAGAGAAACAATAAATACGACCGAAAGAACGTGATAAAACAAAAGTTTATATGAAAAACAAACGAGAGAAGAGAATGCATAAATCCCCTCCCCCGGCCTCCCCCCCCCCAAAAAAAAAGTAGATAAATAGATAACTAAGCGTCCATGCTCATCTCGAAATCTGATTTTGATATCAAAACGAAAATTTATAGCTGGGCATTCTTAACCACGAAAACAGGAAATATATAATTCTCCTCTCCGCGTGCACATACTTATATAAAAGAGAGATAGACGAGGAGAGAGAGAGAGAAAAAAAACATGATTTAGTAGATCGTAAATCAAAAATAAAATGCGAAGAAATGCGAATGGAGATGCGAGAGAACCACAGACCGGAATCCATAAAAGTGCTTGTGTCACTTTCGGTTCTATTGTTCCGGTCCAACTTCGGTTCCCTTTGACGCCACGGGAGAGGTTCTTCCTTCTTTCGGGGTGGGGGGAGGGTCTGTGTCTGAATGTCTGTCTGTCTCATTTTCATACAGTTTCTCTATTTCTGTCTCTGTTTCTGTCTCTCTCTCTCTCTCTCTCTCTCTCTCTCTCTCTCTTTCCTCTTTTTATCCTCCCTCTGAATGCTTGTTTTTCTTTCTTTATCTTTTCTTTCTCAATCTCTGTTTTCTTTATATTTTATATCTACCTTCTTTATCTTCCCTTCATCTCCTTTCTCTCTCCGTATTCACCCTCGTCTCATTCTCTTCGCATTCCCTCTTCACCATACTTTTACTTCCCTCTATCTTCCATGCCTCGCTCCCTCTTCCCTTCCTTACATCTTTTCCACTTCCCTCTCCTTTTTTCCCATTCTCTTTTTATTCCCTTTCATCCCACTATTCTTGCTCTCTTTTCTCTTATCTCTAACATTTTACTTCTCCCATTTCCCTTGTCTCCCTCTCTCTCCTCTCCCTGTCCCTTTTCCTTCGAGAGAGAGAGAGAGAGAGAGAGAGAGAGAGAGAGAGAGAGAGAGAGAGAGAGAGAGAGAGAGAGAGAGAGAGAGAGAGAGAAGAGAGAGAGAGAATTCAGTCTTCCAAACCTGACTCTATAAATAACAACCCTATCAGCTTCAGAAACATCACACTCTATTCATCCTAATATATACTTTATAAAAAACAACAACAAAAAAAAGCCGTTGTTTTTATCAACCCCATTATTCTCATCATTCCTAAGACATCAAACTTACAAACCTATTTTCAAACCCAGCTATACATAGACTCGGTCTGTTTCTTGTACCTATGATTCATACCGTTCCCTCTAATCCTAATATATAAATGGCCACTCTTTTTCTCCGTAATCACAAACCACAACAGCATTTGCCTTTTAGCACAGGGACAAAGTGTTTTCCTGTCCTCTGACCCCAAGCATTAGAGTGTAATAATATTTATCATTTCCATCGAGGATTATGTTGTAAAACCAGTCGTTCATCTCAAGGACATTTCTGTTCGTTAACCCAGGTGCATAGTACAATCTCATTATGTGACCCTATGGCGCAACTGCAGTTCGGTGTCCTCGCTGAATGCAACTAATATTGTCCTTGTTGTTGGTCCAGAAATGTTTTATTACTTCATTCCGTATGCAAATCTGTTTAAGCTCTTCCCATAGTTACGCCATCACATTAATAATCTGTCCTTTGACCTTAAGATATATTAGTCGTCTGTCTCACCCTCTTATGACATGCAAATGACCCATTAATCCACCTTAAACTACACTAATACATCACTCAAACGGACGTTAAAAATCTTACCTGTTCCCTATCAACTTTAATGGATTCAGAGTGCAACAATTATCTCACACAGCGTTCCTCCTACATGCACACGACGTCACCATCTATGACAGCATCTTCTGAGTCGTCTGGGATGACCTTTCCCTAATGGTCGAGAACGTAAGGAGAACTCTACCCAGTCAGGTGAGGAGAGTCCGATGACACACGCCGGGGAGAGGCGCGGCACCCCCAGGCGGTACCGTGTAAGGTCACATGGACCTAGAGATGAGGGTCACCGATGGAACCTGCAATTATTCCATCGCTTTTTTTTTCCTTCTAACTCCACCGACTTCGCCCCA
>NC_051386.1:46967011-46969511 GCF_015228065.2 Penaeus monodon | reverse complement strand
GCATAACACTCATGCGACCTGTGTGTGTACGTGAACATGTAATACGTGTTTACGCCAAGACTTTTCGATAGGTTTATTTCAGTCTCTCTCGGCAGTCTCAATCTTCATTCCTTTGAGTCGCCGACGAGTGCAAGTTCTTCTTAGCGACATCAAAGGAGGGAAATGGATGCCAAAAGTCCCTTTCTAAACCTTATATGATCTCCGTTGTGAAAAATCTCCTCTCATTTCCCCTCTCCCTCGGTCTACTTTACCTCCTTGCCTCCCCTCTCCTACCGTGTGCCTCGCCTTCTTCTTTTTAGTCTTTGTTTCCTCTGTTTCTTTTCCCTTCTCTCTGTCTGCTTCACCTCCCCTCTTCTTCTTTTTTTCGTTCGTCTCCTCTTTTCCGGATTATCGTCTGTTTCGCTTTTCTCTTTCTACTCGGTTCTCTCATTTCTTTTCCCATTTTTTTCCTCTTTCCCTCACACCTTCTCTTTCCTTTCCCAATTATGCTTTACCTCTCCCTTTCCCCCCTCCTCCCTCATCTCCCTGTTCATCCCTCTGCTTCACTTCTCTCCCTCGCTTCATCTCTCATATTCCCTCTTCCTTTGCACCATCCGCCTCACCTCTTCCTTTCCCCACTCTCCCCTCTTCCATTACCTTCAATTCTTTCCTATTCTTTCTCACCTTCCCTCTCCGCATCCTACCCTTAACCTCTCTTCCTTATATCCCCTCCTTTCTTACACTTCCTTAAGTCTCCCCTCTGCCCATCCCATCCTTTTCCCCACCTCTCTCCCTCCCTTCTTTTCCCCTTACATTCCCTCCTGCCTCGCACCATCTGCCTCATCCCTCCCCATCACCCCTCCCCTTTCCCCTTCCCTTTCTTAAGTCCCCCCCCTCTTTCCTTCCCATCCCCCCCCCCCTTTTTTTCCTTTTTTTTCTTTTCTCCGCGTAGTAAAAGTGGCGTCACTTAATACGTCACATGATTGAGTCTGGATCCTCTTACTTCTGCATTCACGTGATAGGCCGATTAATGTAAGGAGATTAATCATCACTGCTCAAGTCTTTGATGAATTATTAGGCATGAATTTGATTAACCTTTATAATCCAATTTTCGGTAATATGAGTAATCGACTTTTATTTCCAGGCGGATGATGTTAAACACGTTCTGGAAATGTGAAATATGGACAGTTGCGGTACAAAAAGTTACGTACACTAGACAGATATACACGAACAGGAAACTTACACAGACACGCGAATACATACATACACAGAACTACATCATTCAACAAGTACACATACGCGTACACATGCAAGTATATATGTGCGTTTTAAAACCCGACATACTCAATCATGTATGTACACACCCCCATCCCACTCATACACAAGCAAGCACACAATAAAACGTCATTTTCTACCACGAATCTACATGATGCTGAAATTTACTGAAATCCTGAAGCAGAAGCATGACGTCATTACTCTTACAACGCAAACATGTAAACAAACACATCCAGAAGTTCCAAGAAAGAGAGATAGACAGATTGATGGGTGTGTATATCTACCTATCTATCTATCTATATCTATATTTATATATATATACACACACATACATATATATAGATAGACAGACAGATAGATTGATTGATTGATACAGTAGGTAGGCAGATAGATCGATAAATAAATAGATAGATATATGGGGTAAATAGGTTGATAGATAGTTATATAGATATATAGCTAGGTAAATAGATAGATAGCTAAGTAAATAGATAGATGGCTAGGTAAATAGGTAAACAACTGGCTAGCTAGATAGATAGATGAATATACGGATGGATAAATAGGGAGATATACATAGAAATAGATAGATAGACGAAGAGAGAGAGAGAGAGTACCAGGTGAAGGCAGGCGGAACTGGCAAGCGAAATTGGCAAGCAATCTGTGATGGGGGGGGGGGATTTAGGGGGGGTGTAGTAAGCAGGGTGGGGGGGGTGTCGGAGGGGGGGTATGAGGGAGAAGGCAAGCATGCAGGATGGAGAGGGGGGGGGGGGCTGGCAGACAATGACTCAGGGGCGGAGACATTTGGCCATTCAAGGAATTCTGAGTCTATTAGTGCTTCGAAGAAAGTCCACTTGGGTTGAGAAAGTGAGAGAAAGATAGATAGAGAGGGAGAGGGAGGGTGGGGGGGAGACGAGAAAATGAGAGAGAGGCGGGGAGAGAGAAAGACGGAGAGAGAGAGAGAGAGGCGGAGAGAAAGAGTGAAAGACAGATATGTAGATAAAGAGAGGTAGATGTAGATAGATAGATTGATAGAGAGAGGTGGGGAAGATATGAGAGAGGATAATAGAGTGTAAAATATAGGAGGAGAGAGAAAGAAAGGGAAGCGTGGAGAAAAGACAGAGAGAGAGAGAGAGAGAGAGAGAGAGAGAGCGAGAGAGAGAGAGAGAGAGAGAGAGAGAGAGAGAAAGAGAATAAAACAATAACAAATATACAAAAGAGGGAAACACAGCAAACATCTTTTTTTTTACTA
>NC_051386.1:46954511-46959511 GCF_015228065.2 Penaeus monodon | reverse complement strand
CTTAATAGGGGTAGGGAACTTCCCCAAAAACAACCGGTTATCAATAATAATAATTTGTAATTTTATATTAAATTATTAATATCTATTTTATATATATTACATATATTAAATTTATATATAATATATAATTTTATATAATATATTATATATAATTAATATATATTGTGTTGTGTGTGTGTGTGTGTGGTTTTGTGTGGTGTGTGTGGTGTGTGTTGGGTTTTTGAGTTTTTGTTGTAGTAGTTGTGTTTTTTTTTTTGTTGTTGTTTTTTTTTTTTTTTTTTTTTTTTTTTTCTTTTTTTTAATTTTTGTTTTTTTTTTTTTGTTTTTTGTGGGTGTGTTGTGTGTGTGTTGTGTGGGGTTGGGGGTGTGTTTGTGTGTTTTTGTGGAAAAAGTGTTTTTTTTTTATGTTGGTTGGTTTGGTTTTTTGGGGGTGTTTTAATTTTAAACCAAAATTAAACCTCTATATTTTAACTCTCGGAAGGAAATCTGTGGAATTCCGCCAAACCACATAAAAAGTGCTTTGTTTTTGAAACCTTAGCGGGGGGGGAAAAAAAAAGGGGAAAGGGGGGGGGAAAGAAGGGGGAAAAAAAGGGGGGGTATAAAGGGGGGAAAATGTGTGGGGAAGGAGGAGGGAGGGAGGGGGGGGAGAGGAGGAGAGGAGGAGGGAGGGGGAAGGGTGGAGAAAAGGGGGAAAAGGGGAGGGGAAAAGGAGACAGAGGGAAAAAGAGAGAGAGAGAGGGGAGAGAGAGGAGGAGAGAGAGAGAGAGAGAGAGAGAGAGAAAGAGAGAGAGAGATAGGAGGGAGGGAAGGAGAGATTGAGAGCAGATACTCTAAGTCTTGAAAAATTGGGAAATTTGGGGTTTCCCCTTCGAATTTCCCCGTAAAAACAAGCAACCCCCAGACACTGGTCCACTCCCCCACTTGAAGAGAGAGAGATAGGAGAGAGAGAGAGAAAAGAGAAGAGAAAAAAGAGAGAGAGAGAGAGAGAGAGGAGAGAGGAGAAAAGAGGAAGGAGGAGAGAGAGAGAAAAAAATTTTAAATAACCCCTGGGTACTTTACCGATTTGCCAGTTGCCTGGCATCAAGAGGAACGAGATACAGCTCTACCTCACTGCATATTAGATAAACATAAACATCAAAGTGAGAGACACCATCCGCCAGATTTATATGACCAATATTACGACGTGATTATTGCAAGAATCACTCTCTCGTAGGTACACAATAATATTGTTTTGCAGACATAACTTCTTTATGGTCTGAGTATAGACAAGATGGTGTCGGTAACAGCCAGGGTATGAGAGGTTGTTAAGATTTTATTTATATATATATATATCATTCTTATGCATCGAAGGAAATCCTAAAAGGGGGGGTTTTTCTTGCGGGAAAAAAAAAATTTTTTTTTTTTTTTTTTTGGTTTTTGGTGGTGTTGTTTGGGGTGGTGTTTTTGTGGGGGTTTTTTTGGGTGTTTGGTTTTTTTTGTTTTTTTGGGGGGGGGTTGTGTTGTGGTGTGTGTGTGGGGTTTTGGGGGGGGGGGGGGGGGGGGGGGGGGGGGGGGGGGGGGGGGGGGGAAAGGGTAAAAAAAAAAAAAAAAAAAAAAAAAAAAAAAAAAAAAAAATTTTTTTTTTTTTTTTTTTTTTGTTTTTTTTTTTTTTTTTTTAAAAAAATTTTTGGGTTTCGAAAAAATTTGGGGTTTTTTTTGGTTGGTTTTTTTTTGGGGTTTTTTTGTTTTTATTGTTTTGTTTTTTTTGGGGGTGTTTTTGGGGGGGTTGGTTTTTGGTGTTTAAGGCTTGGGGGGTTTTTTTTGTGGTTTTTTTGGGGGGGTTTTCCTTTTTTAAAAAAAGAGGAAGCGGGGGGAAAAATGGGAAAAGAAAAGGAAAAAAAAAAAAGGAAAAACCCCCCACAAGTCAAAAAACCCCCCCCTTTCCCAAAAAAAACCTCCCTTCGGGGAAAAATCACCGTCCCCCTCCCTTTTTTTTTTAGCCAATTTTACGAAGACCCCCCCTTTAAAAAGGGTTTCCAAAATTTTTTGGGGGGCAAAAAAAAAAATGTGTGTCTGTGTTTGTGTTTTGTGTGTGTGTGTGGTGTTGTGTTGTTGTGTGTGTGCGTGTGTGTGTGTTGTGTTTGTGGTGTGTGTGTGTGTGTGTGTGTGTGTGTGTGTGTGTGTGTGTGGTGTGTGTGTGCGTGTGGAGAAAGAGAGAGAGAGAGAGAGAGAGAGAGAGAGAGAGAGAGAGAGAGAGAGAGAGAGAGAGAGAGAAAGAAAGAAAGAAAGAAAGAAAGAAAGAAAAAAAACAATGCCAAAACACAATATTCAACCCCCTTCCCCCCCACCAGAAAAAAATCTCCCTTCTCAAAGTTTAGAAAATGACTACGCACTTCTTCCCCCCCCCCCTCTCTCTCTCTCAAAATCTTACACGACCAATAAATTCGACCAAGAATGTGGATCGCACTTGACCACACGCCTCTAAAGGAAAGAATCCCCTAAGAACACAGATCCTTTTTCCCGCTGACCCCTTAAGCTTTTGTTCCATTCATATCCTACGCAGGGACCGTAAATCGTGTTTTATCAGGGACGGGCCTTGTGTCTCCTTACAAGGTCGCTTTCAAGGCATTGGGGAAGGGTGTACTTTTGTGAGCAATATCATATATTCTGGAAAATGGGAAAACCTGTCTCTTTTGATAAACATAAAGAGCTTGATTTATGCGTGGGTGGTTACACCAACACTGGGACAACAGCATCCACTATGCTGCTATCCATCATCATCATTATCGCCTACGCTATGCTGGATCAGTGTTCACCATCGAGTCATGAGTCAACACCATGCTCTCAGAACTCAAAAACACCATCACCATTGGCGGAGAACCAATCACCGCTGCCGATATACCTCTACTCTTTACGGTGTGTGGTATTAGCTCAGAGTCTATCGAACGAACCTGTTATCAATCGCAGCTATACTTAAAATCAATTTACAAGCGCTTTTATGACGAGGAATTCTATTCGAGAGAGAGAGAGAGAGAGAGAGAGAGAGAGAGAGAGAGAGAGAGAGAGAGAGGGGAAAGAATAGGGATAGAGAGAGAGAGAGGAGAGAGAGAGAGAGAGAGAGAGGGAGGGAGAGATAGATAGATAGATAGAGAGATAGAGAGAGAGGGAGAGAGAGAGAGAGAGAGAGAGAGAGAGAGAGAGAGAGAGAGAGAGAGAGAGAGAGACTTTGTGTTCCCCCAAACAAAACACAAAACGCAGACACACTGCACAAAAGCCTCTATATATCAGCACCCTACACTGGCCCTTATCTGCCACGAAGCAGTTGCGGTTCCTCGACCTGCATCGCGTCTTATGAAAACGGGTTCGGCAACACAAGCGTCTTTGAGGAACATACAGGACCTTCGAACACTTCTCTTTCGCCCATTCCTTCTTCTCTTTCATATCCTTCTTCTTTTGTTCCTCCTTGTTTCTCCAGTGTCTTTGCCTTTCTTTTCTTTCTATCCTAATTTTTCCCTTCCCTTTTTCCCTTTTCCTTCTTTTTCCCAAAACACCTCCCTTCCCCCCCCAAATTTTTTTTTCCTTGGGCATTTTTTTTTTTTTTGCCTCTCCCTCTTTCCCCCGTTTCCCTCCCCCCCCCCCCCTCCTGCCCTCTTTTTTTCCTTCCCCCTCCCCCTTCCTCCCAAACCCCCTCTCCTCCTCCTTTTTTTTTCCTTTTCCCTTTCTTTTTTTCTCCTTTTTTCCCCCTTTTCCTGTTTCCTCCCTCCCCCAACCCCCCCCTTTTTTTTCCTCCGTTCCCCTCTTCACCCCCCCCTTCCCCCCCTTTCCCTTCCTTTTCCCCCTTTTTTCTTCTTTCTCCTTTTTTCCTTCTCCCCCTTTCCCCCTTTCCCTTCCCCTTTTTTCCCTTTCTCCTCCTCCTCCTCCTCCTCCCCCCTCCCTCCTCTTTTTTCCTCCCCCTTTCCTTTTCCTCCCCCTCCCCTGGCGATGTTTTCTTATTGGGGCCCCCGCACTTGTTACATCCCCCAAATAACCAGTTTTTTCACGTGAACACAATCATGTTCATGGGGGGGGAGAATGGGGAGGGGGGGCGAATGGGGATGGGGGGATGGGAGGGCAAGAAATGGAGGGGAAAGGAGGGGAAAGGGGGGAGGGGGAAGAAGGGAAAGGGGGGGAATGGGGCGTGGAGGGGAGGCGGACAGGAGCAAGGGTAAAAGGAGGTGTGAATGGGAATTGTGAGGAGTTAAAAGAAGCGGGAGAAGGGTAGAAGAGGAGGGGCAATGCATAAAAAAAGAGGAGATGAGTGGGGGAAAAAAAAGGGAAAAAAAAGTTTATGATGTTTTCGAGGGGACAAACCAAAATGACGACGATAAAGGATGGGGGAAAAGGGGGGGGGACAGGGAGGAGGAAATAAAAAAAGGGGGGAAAAAAAAAATAGGGGATGGAAGAGAAGAAAAAAAAAAGGGGGAAAGGGGGAAAAAGGGAAAAATAAATTTTTTTGGAAGAAGTTTAAAATTTTAAAAGAAAAAGAAAAAAGAAATAACACAAGGAAAAGAAAATAAGACGAAGAAGAGGAAGAGGAAGAGGACAAGAAAAAAAGGAAAAAAAAACCAAAATTTAATAAAGAAAAAACAAAAAAAAAAAAGGAAAAAAAGGGGTTTGGAATAAGGGGAAAAGTTTAAAGGACGTTTGAACGGGCCATCCTTTTTCCGGCCCCCCCCCCCCTCGCGCTCCTCCACCTGGAACCACCGTCTTTTATTGAATATCGGGAGGCACTCAGTATTAACTGTTTATGCTGCAAATCTAAATAAACAACTTTAATATAACTTCGGATATACATACTGACAATTAATGCATGGATATGTGTTTTTTTTTTCTTTCTTTTCCTTTTTTTTTTTTTTTTTTTTCGTTTTTTCAAAGGGAAGGGCCTACGGGTTTGGAAAAAAAATATTTATATGCTAACATGGTTTTTTTTTTTAATAATTGTTATTTTTTACTGTTTTTTTTTTGTTTTTTTCTACCTTTTA
>NC_051386.1:46947011-46949511 GCF_015228065.2 Penaeus monodon | reverse complement strand
TCACCTTTTCTCTCTCTTTCCTCCTCTCCTTTCTTCTTTTTCTTTGTGTTCTGTTTTCCTTGTTTGTTTCTGGGTCTTAGTTTGTTATGTGTTCGTTACGTTTTTTTCTTTGTCTCTTGTTTTTTGTTTCATTTGTTTTTTTATGTATGTTTGATTAACATAATGTGGGGCAGTGAATATAATGTTTAATCTTATCACTTTTCTTTATGAAGAAAAAAACTAAAACCTACCATTTCTTTATAGAAAATGATAGCGAAGAAAAATAAAACCAAATGAAAATAACAATAATGAAAAAGAAAATAAACAAAATTTTTTAATGAAAATTATAATAAAAAAAGAAAATAAACCATTTCTTTAACGAAAATTATAATAAAAACAGAAAACAAACCATTTCTTTAATAAAAATTATAATAAAAGATATCAAGGCTACCATAAGGTAAAACTCCATCACTTTGAAATCAGATACAACAAAGTCTCGGCTTCTCGACGCCAGGATATCCACACAAGCACCGTTTTTGAGAATTGAAAGTATCCAGTAAGCCGTGAAATGTCTCATTTCGAAACATGATTGCGTATAGCGTAAAAAAAAAAATCTGTGTATGTCGCTCTCGCTTCGGCATCTCTCTATCTCTCTTATCCTCTCGCTCTCTCTGTTTTTGTTTTTGTTTTCACTATATATTTTTTTTATCGGTCTGTTAATGTGTCTGTCTGTGCGTCTCTAACCATCTTACTCTCTTTCCCTCTCTCTCTCTCTCTCTCTCTCTCTCTGCTCTCTCGTCGCTCTCGCTCTCCTCTTATTCTCTCTCTCTCTCTCTCTCTCTCTCTCCTCTTCTCTATCTCTCTCTCTCTGTCCTCTCTCACTCACTCACTCCTCCTCTCTCTCTCTTCCTCTCTCTCTCTCTCTCTCTCTCTCTCTCTCTCTCTCTCTCTCTCTCTCCTCTCTCTCTCTCTCTCACTCCTCTCGCTCTCTCTCTCTTCACTCTCTCTCTCTCTCTCTCTCTCTCTCACTCTCCTCTCTCTCTCTCTTCCTCTCTCTCCTCTCTCTCTCTCTCTCTCTCTCTCTCTCTTCTTTCTCCTCTCTCTCTCTCTCTCTCTCTCTCTCTCTCTCTCTCTGTCTCTTTCTCTCTTTCACTCCACTCTCTCACTCTTTCTCTCTCTTTCTTTCTCTCTCTCTCTCTCTCTCATCATCTCTCTCCTCTCTCTCTCCTCTCTCTTCTCTCTCTCTCTCTCTCTCTCTCTCTCTCTCTCTCTCTCTCTCTCTCTCTCATATAATGGAATCATTATAATTTTCTGGCAAAGCCATCTCGACTGTAAAAATGTCATTATACATTTTCTGTATTGTCCATGAATAAAGAGAATTCGTTTGAGGATAAATGATATTTTTGATTGTTATTGATATTTGAGGTTTTGCTAAATGTATATGTATGCTATAACAATAGGCTACGCAGCTTTGTTATTATCCAGATATGATGCAAAATGTTTGCATGTGTGCAATTTCATCTATACGAAAATTAAATTCTGGCACATGTGCTTGGGCAAACGCATAAACATTATCTCTTTCTCTCTCTCTCTGTCTTTCTCTTTGTACATACTACATACGTACACACACATACACACACACATGTAAGTGTATATGTATATATATATATATATATATATATATATATATATATATATATATATATATAATATATATATATATATATATATATATGCGTTATGTACACACGTGGCGAGAAACAAAAAGGAAAAGACAAATAAGCAAGCAAAGAGGCAGTCGTAAATGATACTGCGAAACTCATAAATCTTCTTTGTATTTAAGATGATAATCCTTGGAAACGCATGGCCATTAGTGTGTGTGTGCTCGTGTGGCTCTGTCCTGTGTGTGTGTGTGTGTGAGTGTGTGTGTGTGTGTGTGTGTGTGTGTGTGTGTGTGTGTGTGTGTGTGTGTGTGTGTGTGTGTGTGTGTGTCCAACTATTTATATACTTGTATTCATAAGTGCATTTTTGTACAAGCATGTATCTATATGGTATTTATATGCCTCTATCTGTGTATATATATGTTTATATACCTGTGTGTATATATACATATGTGTGTGTGTGTGTGTGTGTGTGTGTGTGTGTTTACGTACAAGTAACAACTTGTTCGAACGCGTGCGAGCTTCTGTTTGTATCAGTAGCACCGTGATTATCCGAATTAGCACGATACTCCAGATCCTAAAGAGATAATGAATCCCCACTCGACCGCACATCCTCACAATGCAGTTATGCTAATTGTAACTCAGTTTCGTAAGACTTAATTCCCTCCGATGCTTGAGATACACCCTCCAACGTTTACCACCCAACATAGTGAAATTAATTGCTCATTAAGGTACATAATGCTTTTGCTTTGTTTAGAGGGGAATGTAATGTTTGAGGTATGGAGAGGGTGGGTGGGGGGAGGGGTGAGAAGGAGAGGGGGTGAAGATGGAGTGGAAGAAGGATGGAAGAGGGGATGGCG
>NC_051386.1:46932011-46939511 GCF_015228065.2 Penaeus monodon | reverse complement strand
CCTTTTCCCTTTTTCCCTCCCCCCTCCCTCTCTCCTTTTCCCCCTCTCTTTTTTTTTTTCCCTCTTTTTTTTTTTCCCCCCCCCCTTTTTTTCCCCCCTTTTTCCCCCCCCCCCCTTTTCCCCCCCCCTTTTTAAAAAACCCCCCCCCCTGGGGGTTTTTTAAAAAAAAAAAAAAGGGGAAAAAAAGAAAAATTTTCCCCAAAAAAAATTTTTCCCCAAAAAAAGGGGGGCCCCCCCCCTTTGGGGGGGGTTTTCCCCCGGGGGGAAAAAAAACCCCTTGGGGGGCCCCCCCCCCCTTTTAATTTTGGGGTTCCTTTTTTGGGGGGAAAAAAAGGGGGGGGGTTTTTTTGGGGGGGGGGGGGAAATTTTTTTTTTTTTTTTTTTCCCTTTTTTTTTCCTTATTTTTTTTTTTTTGTTTTTTTTTTTTTTTTTTTTTTTTTTTTTTCCCCCTTTTTAACGTAAAAATTTTTTTTTAAAAAAATTTTTAAAAATTTTTTTTAAGAATTTAAAAAAAAAAAAAAAAAAAAAAAAATTCCCAAAAATAGGGCAATTTTTTTTTAAAAAAAAATTTGTTAATTTTTTTTTTTAAAAAAAAAAAAAAATTTTTTGGATTTTTTAAAAAAACCTCAATCATCGCAATTCCCGGGAAAAAGTGTCCCTTTTTTAAAATATTTTTTTAAAAAGATTTTCCCCTTTCTTTGCTTAAACTGAAGTCCACCCGCAGCAATTAAAAAAAAAAAAAAGTGTGGGGGTGTGTGTGTGTGGGGGTGGTTTTGTGTGTGTGTGTGTGGTGTGGGGGTGTGTGTGTGGTGTGTGGGTTTTTGTGTTTTGGGGGGTGTGGGGGTGTGTGTGTGTTGTTGTGTGGTTGGGGGTTTTTGGGGTGTTTTGTCGCTTCTTAGGCCTGTCGTTGCGCAGGGAAAGTGGCCATTCCCGCGAACATGCGTGAGAACCAGGAAGATGGTAAGGAGGTCTTTCTCTCTCTTCCTTTCTCCCTCTCCTCTCTCGCACCACCATTTCCTTCTTTTTTTCTCCCCGTTTTTTCGTCTTCCCTTTTCTTTTTTCTTTATCCATTTCTTGCCCGCACCTCTCACACTGCTACCTCTCCACCTCTCCCTTCCCCTCCCCTCCCCTCCCTTCTCTCTCTCTCTCTCTCTCCCTCTCTCCCACTCTCTCTCACCCCTCCCCTCCCCTTCGCTCTTTCCTCCTCTCATCTTCCTTTCCCCGTTTCTCGTTTTCCCCCATTCCCTTCCCCCGTTCAGGAGATGGAGAGGGATGAACGAGAGACCTTTAAAGGGCGAGATAAAGCTTTAAAGGGGGTCATACAAAGGGGGAGGAGGGGGAGGAAGAGGAAGAGGGGAGGGGGAGGAGGGGAAGAGGGAAAAGGGGGAAGAGGAGGGGGGGAAAGGGGAAGGGGGAGGAGGAAGAAAGGGGGAAAAGGGGGGGAGGGGGGAAAAAGGGGGGGAGGAAGGGGGAAAAGGGGAGGAGGAGGAGGAAAAAGGGGAGAAGGGGAAAAAGGGGAAGAGGAGGAGGAGGGGGAAAGGGGAAGGGGGAAGGGGGAAAAAAAGAAAAGAAGGAAAGGGGGAAAAAAAGGAAAAAAAGAAATAGGAAGGAGGAAGGAGGGGAAAGGGGAAGGGGGGGGGGAAAAAAGGGGAGGAAGAAAGGGGGAAAAAGGTGGAAGAAGGCAGGAAAAAAAAGAAAAAAGGGAAGAAAGGAGGAAAAAAGGCAAAAAAGGAAAAAAAAAAGGAAAGGAGGGGGAAGAGGGGGAAGGGGGGGAAGAGGGGGAAAGGGGGAGGAGGGGGAGAAGGAGGAAGGGGGGGAAGGAAAAAGGGGAGGTGAAGGAGGAGGGGGGGGGAAGGAAGGGGAGGGGGAAAGGGGGGGGAAAAGGAAGGGGGAAAAAGGGGGAAGGGGGAAGGGGGGGGATGGGGGGGAAGGGGAAAGAAAAAGGGAAAGGGGAGGAGGAGGAAAGAGAAGAAGGGGAAAAAGGAGGGGGAGGGGGGGAAAAAGAAAAGGGGGAGGGGAAAGGGGAAAAGGGGGTTACGGGGGAAAGGGGGGGAAAGGAAGGGGGGGGAAATGGTGCAGGGAAGGGGGGGAAGGAGTGGCCCGGAGTGTGTCGGGGGTGTCAAAAAAAGTGTCAGGGGGGGTGAAATGTGGTAAAGGGGGGGGTGTTTACAGGTTTTTGAAAGGGACTGTTTTAAAAAGTCTCAAAGGGGTTTTAGAAAATTAAAAAAAATCTCAATTTGTATATAAACAAAGCCTTTTTTTTTTAGCAACCCAAAAAGAGTAAATAAATAAAAAGGGGAAAAATTTTCGAGGGAAAATTTCCCCCTTAAAATATAATTCCGTTTTTTTCCCATTCCCCCATTTTACGTAAAAGTAAAAATTTTACCACAGGCGATGAAAACTTTTAAAATATTTTTATATATATATTATCTATATTTTATATATAATATAATTAAAAAAAAAAATTATATAAAATAATATCCATTTAAAATTTTAAAATTTTTTAAAATTAAATTAAATATTATTAATAAAAAAAAAAAAAAAAAAAAAAAAAAAAAAAAAAAAAAAAAATTCAAAATGAAAATCAAAGGCCACCCAACACACGGGGAAAACAAAAAAAAAGAAAAACGAATAAAATGACCACCCATTCCGTTTACACGAATAAAAAATTTTTCAAAACCGGGGAGAAGAGAAAGAAAAGGAGGAGGAGAGAGAAAGAAGAACGGGGAAGAAGAAGAAAGAGAGAGAGAGAGAGAGAGAGAGAGAGAGGGGAGAGAAAGAAAGAGAGGAGAGGAGAGAGAGAGAGAGGAGAGAAAGAGAGGAAAAAAGAGGGAAGAGAGAGAGAGGAGAGAGAGAGAGAGAAGAGAGAGAGAAGAAAGAGAAAAGAAAGGGAAAAGAGAAAGAGAGAGAGAGAGAAAGAAGAGAAAAGAGAGGAGAGAAGAGAGAGAGAGAGAGAGAGGAAGAGAGAAAAGAGAATAGAAGAGAAGAGAAAAAAGACAGAGAGAAGAGAGAGAGAGAGAGAGAGAGACAGACAGACAGACAGACAGAGAGAGAGAGAGAAAGAGAGCATGAGAGAGAGACATATTGCATCGGGAGGCGACTCAGAGCCGAAGCTCAAAGCGAAAACCCAAATCAATTCGGACAAAAGGTACCTACGGATATCCCTACGCCAAGGAGACATTCCAATTCTTTTTTTTTCCTTTTTTTTTTAAATCTCTAGAATGAACGCGATTACGAGCGGCAGGAATTCGGGAATAATGCACGAGGTTGGGTTAATTGAAGAAAACCCCTCTGCAAAATTATTTCCCGCTTGTAACCGGTGGAAGTTTTTAAAATATTCCCAACATTTTGAATCGCGGGCGGAACAGTTAGATCAAACGGGAATTTCGCGAAGAGGTCATCAAAGGCAGTAATGAATAAACGCGTTTCCTTCCTCTTTCTTCCTTGCCTTTCTCTTTATCCTTCCTTCTTTCTTTCCTCTTTCTTCTCTTTCTCTCTGGCTTCCTTTAGTCTTCTCTTTTTTTTATAATTTCTTTATCTTTTATGTTTTTTTTTCTCTCTCTTTTTTTCTCTCTCTTTTTTTCTCCCTATCTTCTTGCTTCACTTCTTTGCCTCACTCTTCCTCCATTCCTCTCCTCTCTCGTTTCCCATTCCTCCCTCTTTTTTCTTGTCTCCTCATCTTACTCTCTCCCTTCCCATCTCTCCCCTCTTCTGTCCGTCCTTCCCTCCCCATCTTTCCTTATTTTCCCTCTTTTGTCTCCATTGTCATCTCTCTCTCTCCTTCTCTCCGTCCTTTCTCTTAATTCCTCATCCTCCTTTTTTTCTTTCTTTCTTCCCTCCTTTCTCACACTTATTCATTTCCCTTTCCTTCCCGTCTCTCTCCCTCCCTCCCTCCTTTCCCTTACCTCACCACCTCCCTCCTTCCTTCCTTTCCCTTACAACCTCGCTTCCCTCCCTCCCTCCCTCCCTTCCCTTACCTCCCCGTCACCCTCCCTCCCTCCGTTCCTCCCTTCCCTTACCTCCCCCTCTCTCGCCCTCCCTCCTCCCTCCCTCCCCCCTCCCTCCCTCCATTCCTCCCTTCCCTTACCTCCCTGCCTCCCTCCCTTCCCTCCCTCCCTTCCCTCCCTCCCTGTTCTACCTCCTTCTCCTTTCCCTCATCTGAGAGCCATCGACCTTCCACACAATCAGCGTTCTCCGATTCTCCGTATATTCGACCGTATGTTAGTGTCTTCTATATTTCCCGAACTTTGACGCGTTTTTGTTTATTTCTCTTTTATTTTTAATTATTTTTTCTTCGCTATAATGTGTGTTCTTCTTTTATTTTCTGTTTTCTCGTTATTCCTTTTTTCTTTCATTTTCCCCGTTTTTGTTTCCTGTTGTTTTGTCTCGATTCTCCTCCAACTCTCTGTGTATGTTTCTTTGTCTCTCTTCTCTCCTTTCTTCCACTGCCATTATCTTAGCTTATTGTATCTTTCAGCATTATTTCACTAAGAACCTGTCATAACAGCTTATTTCATTTCATATCTTGCTTGTTATCTGTCATTTTCACTAATATTCTTCATATTCTTCTTTACTTCTTTTCATTACGGTTTGTTCAGTTTCACATCTTGTCTCGTCTCTTTTACAAATATTTATCTTTCTCCTCCTCACTTCTTTCGAGTCATTCTCCTCCTGACTTTCTTCCAGTCACTTTCCTCCTCGCTTCCTTCCAGTCACTTTCCTCCTCACTTCCTTCCAGTCACTTTCCTCCTCACTTCCTTCCAGTCATTTTCCCTCCTACTTCCCCCCAGTCCTTTCCTCCCATTTCCAGTCACTTTCCTCCCCCTTTCCTTTCCAGCATTTTCCTCCCCTTTCCCTTCCAGTCACTTTCCCCCCCTTTCCCCTTCCTCATTTTTCCTCCTCACTTCCTTCCAATCATTCTCCTCCTCACTCCCTTTCAATCATTCCCTTCCTTTCTTCTCATCCCCTTGCTCGCCTCAACAATGCACTCGCCCCTTATTCCTCCACTCAAGAGCGAGCTGTCCCCCCCCCCCTTTAAACCCTTTTGGCGTTATCCTTAATCTCCCTCATGTGAGAGGAAGGGGGGGGGGGAAGGAGGTAGGAAGGGGGAGGGGAGGAGGGAGGGAAGGAGGGAGTTGGAGAGGGTAGGAGGAAGGGAGGGAGGGAGGGAGAGAGTATTATGGGTATATAGAGAGAGGAGAAATTGATAGATGATAGAAAATAATAGATAGAAGAAAGAAGAGAAAAGAGAGAAAGGGGAAAAGAGAAGGAGAGAGAGAGAGAGAGAGAGGGAGAGAGAGGGGAAAAGGAAAAAGAGAAAAAAGAACAAAAAGAAAAAGCGCAAAAGAAAAAGGGGGAGAGAGAGAAGAAGGAAGAAGAAGAAAAAGGAAGAAGAAGAAGAGAGAAAGAGGAGAGAAGAGAGAAAAGACGAAAAAGGAAAAAATTGAGGAGGGAGAAAAAAGGGAGAGAGAAGAGAAGGAGGAGAGAGGAGAGAGAGAGAGAGAGAGAGAGCGAGAGAGAGACAGAAACAGAGACAGAGACAGAGAGAGACACAGAGAGAGAGAAGAAAATTAACGTAATCAATAGATGCTTAATGGAAAGACGGTAAGTAATTAAGCTTACCTCTTCATTATTCGGAGTATTCAATTAAAGTTGCTTCTCTCGACAACAGATCGAGGAATTTTACAGACTGGTGAGCTAGACAATGAGAACTATTAACCAGCTTTGACGACACGGGTAATACAGTGCAGAGTGGATCCATTTTGATCTTCTTTACTAATAAAAAAAAAAAAATTGATAATCATAAATAGATGAAATCTACGTGAATTAAATTAAAGTAAATATAGTCTACCTCCCCCCCCCTCACAACCCCTCCCGACTCCTTTACCAGCGGGAAATGCAATACAAAAACGCCGTCATTTTAATCTTCTTTCATTTTCAAAAATATTAATACTGATAAATAAATGAATGAATAAAATAGAATATACCCCCTCGAAACACCTTCCCTTCCCCCTTCCCATTTTCCCTATTCCCATTTTCTTAACAACTTTAAGATAATAATAAACAAGCAATTCACAAGAACAAAGCACATTAGATCCCAGCAGTGCATGGAGAGGGCAAGCAGAAACCATGTTTACACGGCCTCGAGAGCTAGAGCGAAAGCACACATACATACACACAAACACACACACACACACACACACACAAACATACACATACACACACACACACTTTCACATACACAGACACACATACACACACATACACACACTCACGCACACATACACAGACATACACACACTCACATACACACACTCAATTACAAACGCATACACACGTTCACATACACACTCACACACAAAGACACACACACACTCACAAACACACACACACACACACACACACATGCTCGAAAAGACCCTTGTAAGTTATAAAAGACCAAATCCATTTTATAGAGGACTCGCGACCCCGAAAAACGGATCTGAATTCGTTTCCTCGAAATATTGAATTGCATTAGTTACTGAAGGGGCTTGCAGATCTTCTCTATCACGTACAGTTCACAGAATGTCCCAGAAATGAATTGTCTTGAGCAAACTAACCTTCGTCTACCGTCTTTCAATCTCCTTTTCTCCAATCAAAAGTTTTTTCTTCTATCTCCCGGAATTTCAAATCTAGATGATGAAGAAGAGTTTGTCTTGCCGAAAACTATGGACAAAAGCAACGTAATATTTACAAAGATTAATAGTCTTGCCTTTTTTTTTAAGTAAATGTATTCATGTTGATGAAAATGTCTTTTTTTGGATAATAACAATGATAACTTTTTTGCTTTTTTCGATACAGCGAGAAAAGTACCATTAATGTTTAAAGATAAGCTTTCCAGGACGAATAAGCCTTATATTTTTAGAATACTATTTATAATAACGAATATGCCTCAACATTTTCCTAGAATTATGAGATTTATGATGATGAACAGACCTCGTAATTTTTAGAATACTGAAATATATAATGAAGATCATACTTCCCTTTTTTGCAGATTATTTCACAATCATAAAAAAAAATCCCTCCCACTTTTAAGAAGGAAAATATCTTTAGTAAAAAAAAACAACAACCCTCATATATTCAATCTTATCCGAACGACCCGTGACAGCAAAACAGCGCCGGTCCTCCGCGAAGTGGATGAAGTGTGATCCGTGAGAAATCAAACCTCTAGGCCTTAATGTCTCTCTCTTTTACGGGTCGTTGATCGGGGCGAGATAGCAGGGTGCGTAGTGTCGTTATTTTCAATTATAGATTTCCCGATACTCGCTCGGCGGCGTTTCCAACTTTCTATGTATCTTCTGGAATAGGGCGGAAGTATATTTATAATTTGTGGATGTATGTGTGCGGTGTGTGTGTGCTGGTGTGTGTGGTTGTGTGTGTGTGTGTGTGTGTGTGTGTGTGTGTGTGTGTGTGTGTTGTGTGTGTGTGTGTGTGTGTGTGTGTGTGTTGTGTGTGTGTGTG
>NC_051386.1:46908864-46916364 GCF_015228065.2 Penaeus monodon | reverse complement strand
CGAGGAAGACAGAAAGGAAGAGAGGGAGGCAGTAGAAGCAGAAATAGAGGGAGGAAGAAGAAATAACGGGAGAGAGCTAAGAAGAAATAGAGGGAGAGAGGGAGGAAGAAGAAGAGAGAGAAAGGACGAGAAGAGAAGGGAGAGAGAGGGAGGGGGTCCTTTGGGGATGGAAAACTTTTTTTACAACTTTTATCCCATCCGCAGGTGTTCCTTCTGGGGATTCTTCTTCTCCATCTCTTCCTCTTGCTGTTTCTCCGTCTCCTTCTGTCTCCTTGTTATCGGTCCCGTTCTGTGGGTGTCTTTTGCTGTGTAGAGGAGAAGGCGCAGGGAGAGGAGGAGGAGGTGGGGGAGGTGGAGGAGAAGGGGGTAGAAGGAGGAGGAAGAAGAGGAGGAGGAGGAGGAGAGGGAGGAGAAGGAGGAGGAAGAGGAGGAGGAGAAGTTGGAAGAGGAAGAGGAGGAGGAGGAGGAGGAGGAGGAGGTGAGGGGTGTGGTGGTGGTGGTGGAGGAGGAGGAGGAGGAGGAAAAAGATTATGTAGAGTCGGAAAAAAAGTTTGGGGAAACTTGAAATATCAGAAAATACATTTGTATTTCCTATTTTCGAGAGAAGAATTGAGGAGATGAAGAAAGAAGAAGGAAGAAGAGGAGGAGGAATAGAAAAAGAGTGAATGAAGAAAGATTAAGTAGAGGCTGAAAGAAATGATGGATATTGGAAATTGAAGGGAATGAAACCGTATTTGACATGCTAACAGATGGTTTGAAATGATGGAAGGGGATGAGGTAGAAAGAGTGAAATAGCAGAATATGAAAGAAACGAAAAGAGGAACAACAGAAAAAGTTAAATCGAAGAATTGATAGTGAATCGTCGCAAGGCCATCCAAATACAACATCACCACCACCAACAAAAACAAAACAACAACAACAACAACAACCGGACGCCTTCGACCAGTCGTGCCGAAATTCACTCCTATTGATTTCGGTCACAACAACGGCGCACTTTTGATCCCTTCCTCGCGGCCTCGGATCCGGAATGAGATTCGATTCCCAGCCAAATGATGCATCCGCCGTGTGTGTTCTGCAATCTGTTTCAAGTTAACGATCTAACTTTTGTGCTAAAGAGACAACTCGAACGTGAATTATCGCGGAATGGATGACTCGCCCGAATATGTGATGTGGATGAAGCATTACAAAGTGTTAATGGAAATAATAAAAGTGCATTTTGAGTTGTTCTGCTGCTCGCTCTCCAAGCTGATGCAGGTGGGACAAATACTGATGTGTATGTACTGTATCCATATGCACTACATATGTGCAAGGGTGTGTATATATATATATATATATATATATATATATATATATATATATATATATATATATATATATATATATATATATATATATGTGTGTGTGTGTGTGTGTGTGTGTGTATGTGTGTGTGTGTGTGTGTGTCTGTGTGTGTGTGTGTGTGTGTGTGTGTGTGTTTGTGTGTGAAATAGTATGTGTCGATTTTTTCTTTCTTTCTTTCATTCTTTTTAGTTCACATCTTATTCTGTGTGTGTCTCTCTTGCTGTCTTTCTATCATCCTCCTTATTCCCTCCTTATTCCCTCGAGGAAAAAACACGGACCACTCGGAGACGAATCTTTCATCTTTTCTCCACTGACAATATATATATATATATATAACCCTCTGCATACCGACCCAATTTCCTCTTTTTAGTGACGGCTGTAAATCCTTCGTATGGTATTGGGTTGAACACTACTTTTCCAAGAATTTCTATTTCTTTTTTTCTTTTTCTTTCTTTTATGGATTGTTTGCAGCAGATGCCTCCATTTTTACGTTTTATTTGCCGGCGATAGTTCAAAGACTTCGGGGAAATTTAGATTCGAAATTAGTTCATCTGTCCTTTCAGTATCTGGAAGGAATGAAATGAAATAGGCCAAGTGGAAAGTGTAGAAAGGAAAAGAAAGAGAGACGTAGAGAGGAATAAGATATTGGAAAATGACAAAGGACGTGGAGAAATCCTCGCTGAAATGAAAAATGTAATATGTAGTAGTTCTTTTTTTAATTTTATTTTCTTCATTTACGTTTCTTTCGTGTGTTTTTTTTCTTTTTAGAGGTTACAGGAATTAATTCATGGCTTTTTATTAATGTAACTTTATTTATATACACACACACACACACACACACACACACACACACAACCACACACACACACACACACACACACACACACACACACACACACACACACACACACACACACACACACACACACACACACACACACACACACACACCACACATACACACACATACACACACGAACGCCTGTTATTCCTCTCGATCCTCTCACAGTAATAATAAAAAAAAAAAAAAAAAAAAAAAAAAACATAGAATCGAAAGGAAGAGGATTTTTCCCCTTTTTTTGTTAGAATTTTCGAGTGTGTTTTCGACCACCATCGATAGTGATTAGGGTTATACATGGGTCGCGTTTTAGGCCTATAAAATTCAGGAGACGGAGGAGATGGAAAGACTGAGTTTGTTGCTACTATTTCTGCGTCGGTTTTTGTAGATATAGACATTTATGCATGATATCACGGGCGCGATTTTTTTTTTCAAGAATTCGGGTATTGGCTCAGAAGTAACGCTTACGTTTTTTTTTTTTTCATATTCAATCTTATAAAGGTTTAAACATACATGTAAGCTAATAGCCTTTCCGCGAACACACACACACACACACACACACAAAGACGCACATAAAAACACCCAAACAAGCGCCCACCCAAAGACACCCCCCACCCACCATCCCCCACCCCCACAGCATTCCCCCTCACAAAAACGCACACCAACGATTGATTGTGCAACACATCAGAACACAGACACGCACACGACCCAATCCAACTAATCCTCTGATCTATATCCCCTGCGGAAGACATCTTGGGAGGAGGGACGGCAGCATCCTTAAGTAATATGCCATAATCCGATTCATGAGGCAATCGCTGAGTCATCCTTGCGTGTTGCTCATTTGCCACTTTTATCTGATTTATGACCTGTTTCCCTTTCTCTTCTTTCTTTTTTTTTTGGAGATAAATATCGGTCCGTAGGATGAAATTAGTCCGTTTGAAAAGAAATGTTGATAAATAACACGATGATAATTATGATAATCTGGAAGTCACTAACAAAGATAATAAGATGATATGACGATATAACTTTAACATAGGATTTATAATTTTGATTCCATTATCTGACTACATCAAAAAGAAGAGCCAATATCATAGTCTATTAGTTAAGAAAGATCGTAAAGAAAATAATGTGAATATTTTCCTAAAATTGATATGAACTTGTTCTTTGATCTTAATCTTTGAACATTTCCGTGAAATTGTTTCATTGTATATAAATTTAACCTTTAATTTTCCACTCATTTCTACAAATCTATTACATCTTTTTCAGATCGCTTTGGCATTTTAGCATCTATTGATGAAACGTATAAACATTTTTTTCCGACTTTATTTGCCTTGGGTGAAACTCTACGGGGCTGCACGCACAATTTCACTATGTATTTCCTGCGCTGTGTAAAAGTTACATTCTCTATCATGGATGCCCGACCTCTCCCTAGACTAGATCGGGTTTTACCATAGATCTGTGTGATCTTCCAACCTGCTGAGCATTTCCCTTCCTCCTTTCGTACCTCCTTCCCACTGCCAAACCAAATTCGTGGTCAGAGTTAAAGTGTGAGATTTCGAAAACTGTTAAAAAGAAAAGAAAAAAATATTTACTACATATTAATAATGAGGTCAATGGTACTGTCACCTTTGATCCTCTGTAAGTTTCACATATTTCTTTTTCTTTTTTTTTAAGGAAAATGTTAATCTTCAAAGTCAGAGAAAGGCGACGCTTAGGTCATAGCCTTGTACAGATTTATTGAAAGCTGTGTAATAACATTTCACTGTTGCTTGCTTGGTTATTTCTTTGACTTCTACATGACTTCTCTATAACCTTTGAGGCTTCTCGATGACCTATGTGATTTCTCTATGATTTTTATGTGGCTTTTATGAGACTTCTCTATGGCATTTCACTTTGAATTCTATGTGATCTAACTATGACTTCTATGACTGTGCGACTTTAGGTGATTTCTGCATGACTACTATGTGACTTATATGTGACTTAATATGGGTATTCTTTCAGATAATAGTCAGTTAGGCATCTTACCTAAAGCATCAACAGTTTGTATTCCAGATGAATATAACTGGAATGAAAAATTTGATGAATGGGATGATAAAACTTACGTATATATAAGGAAAAACAAAATGGTTGTGATTATTTGAAACACAATTATATATCAATATATCAGTATATCAGTATATCAATATATCAATATATATATGTATATATATATATATATATATATATATATATATATATATATATATATATATATATGTTGTGTGTGTGTGTGTGTGTGTGTGTGTGTGTGTGTGTGTGTGTGTGTGTGTGTGTGTGTGTGTGTGTGTGTGTGTGTGTGTGTGTGTGTGTGTGTGTTTGTGTGTGTGTGTGTGTGTGTGTATTTCAGCCTTCCTTCATTATTATTATTATTTTTTTTTAAGTATGATGTTACATACATTGCCAGAAAATCTAAAAATAACTAACGAAAATTGTTTTCACATTAAACGCAATTCGACCTAAATTTACAATCTGCCAGGTAATTCCATACTGTAAAAAAAAAAATTATGCATGAAACACCATCCTTTGTCATTCAGGATACATTTCACCTGCAATCTGGTGCAATAAAAAAAACACAATTTTCGTATCTGTTGCCTGTTAAAATGAAATCTAAAAACAGGGATCAAGCGACCAACACTCTCGCTCAAAACAAAAGCCTTTGATAGGGTCATATATGGAAAAACGTTAGAACGGGAAATGGATAAAGCAGCCTGGAACTCTGTGCGAATATTTGATGTGGGATCTGATATCAGAGACAAAAGCAAAAAATAAATGAATGAATAAACAGGATATCGTGGATTACAATATCTATCAAACGAACAAACAAATAAACACACATATATGCACACACACACACATACACGCACACACACATACACACACACACACACACACACACACACAACACACACATACACATACAAACACACACACACACACACACACACACACACACACACACACACACACACACATACCACACACTACACACACACATACACACACACACACACACACACACACACACACACACACACACACACACACACACATACGCACACGTACACACACATACGCACACGTACACACATTCCTGAAAGAAATCAACAAAGGCATTGTTCTACCGACATAAACCAAACTGACTTCACAAAAAAAATAAAAAGAACCGAATACCTCAAACCCAAGTTCGGGAGCCAAGACTTGAATCGATAAAGCTAATAAACATCAAGTGCAATATATTTGTAAATAATTTTCACCCCAGTCGTTCTATTCAATTAAATAGTTTTTGAGCCATAAACGGGTCGACAAATGAAAGACGCACGAGGTCGTAAATCAGTCATGGAGCCAAGGGAAAAGATCTTAAATTTCCTCCAGCTCTGTCATACAGTAGGTGAACACGTAGCAGGGTCGTGCAGTGCCACCCAGTGCCATCACGCTCGGAAGGGAATGGAAGGGAGGTGGGGGGTTAAAAAGACTAGCATTAAGGTCCGGAGCGGTAATGAGCCTCAACCGCTGACTTATGGCTCTGAAGCAGGCTATTAGACAACTGAATTACAACATGAAGCCAGATATACCTAATGGAGGATCCACATGCTACTGGGGGGCGGGGGGGGGGGGGCTGTCAATACAAAGAGCGATTTTGGTGTCTTCTGTGCAAGGAGGGAAGTAAGGGGGAGAGTTGATGGAGTGGGTATTTGGTTTCCACACTATAGCCTTTTAGTGATGTAGCTTCATGTTTGATGGCGAGGAAGAGAAAGAGAGAGGGAGAGAGAGAGAGAGAGAGAGAGAGAGAGAGAGAGAGAGAGAGAGAGAGAGAGAGAGAGAGAGAGAGAGAGAGAGAGAGAGAGAGAGAGAAGAGAGAGAGAGAGAGAGAGAGAGAGAGAGAGAGAGAGAGAGAGAGAGAGAGAGAGAGAGAGGAAAGATATATAAAAAAAAGAAAATTTTAGAGAGAGAGAGAAAGAGAGAAAAAGAAGAGAGAGAGAGAGAAAGAGGAGAGAGAGAGAGAGAGAGAGAGAGAGAGAGAGAGAGAGAGAGAGAGGGGAGAGAGAGAGAGAGAGAAAAAGGAGAGAGAGAGAGAGAGAGAGAGAGAGAGAGAGAGAGAGAGAGAGAGAGAGAGCGAGAGAGAGATGGGTGGGGCGAGATATATATATATATACAATTTAGATTGATAAAGAGAAAAAGAGTGAAAGAAGAGGAAGGGGAAAGGGAGACTCAAATACAAATTAGATTAATGAACAGATAGAGACAGATAGGTAGATGAAGAGAGAGAAAGGGAGGGGCGAAAAAGAAAGAGAGAGATGGAGAAGGAAAGAGAAAAATAGACAGACAAATAGATAGAAATAGATAGAAAGAGAAATAGATAGATAGATAGATAGATAGATAGATAGATAGATAGATGATAGATAGATAGAAGATAATAGATAGATGAGAGAGAGAGAGAGGGAGAGAGAAATATATTATATATAATTAGATATATTATATTATAGTATATATTTAGAGAGAGAGAGAGAGAGAGAGAGAGAGAGAGAGAGAGAGAGAGAGAGAGAGAGAGAGAGAGAGAGAGAGAGAGAGAGAGAGAGAGAGAGAGAGAGAGAGAGAGAGAGAGAGACAGACAGACAGACAGACAGACAGAAAAAGAGAAGAAAGAAGAGATAGAGAGAGAGGGAAAGAGGGAAAGACAGATAGATAGACAGATAGATATTGAGCGAGAATGATAGAGAGAGAGAGAAAGAGAGAGAGAGAAGGGAGAGAGAGAGAGAGGGAGAGAGAGAGAGAGAGAGAGAGAGAGAGAGAGAGAGAGAGAGAGAGAGAGAGAGAGAGAAGAGAGACGACGAGAAGAAGAGAGAAGAAGAGAGTGAGAGAGACAGACAAGAGGACAGACAGACAGACAAAGAGAAGAAAGAAGAGATAGAGAGAGAGGGAAAGAGGGAAAGACAGACAGATAGACAGATAGATGTTGAGCGAGAATGAGAGAGAGAGAGAGAAAGAGAGAGAGAGAGAGAGAGAGAGAGAGAGAGAGAGAGAGAGAGAGAGAGAGAGAGAGAGAGAGAGAGAGAGAGAGAGAGACGAAGACAGAAGACAGACAGACAGACAGACCGACAGAGACAGAGACAGACAGACAGATAGACAATCAGAGAAACAGACAGACATACAGACATACATGCAGACAGACAGACAGATAGAATCAGAGAAAAAGAGAGAAGAAAATATAGAAGAAATATAGAATAAGAGAATAGAGAGATGAGCAGAGTGTCCACTTTCCTTATTTACGAAAAAGTGAGACT
>NC_051386.1:46903804-46906304 GCF_015228065.2 Penaeus monodon | reverse complement strand
CTCGCCCATAAAGTTGATTTACGTAGGGCGGAAGGCTTAGCCGAGAGACAGGCGCGGCGACGGCGCCAAGGAGGAGGAGGAGCAGGAGGGGGCTGGCAAGATGGGGGGGAAGAGATGGAGGGGGAGGAGCAGGATGGGGGGGGGAGATGGAGGGGGAGGAGGAAAAGGAGGAGGAGCAGGAGGGGGAGGAGGAGAAGGAGCAGGATTGGGGAGGGGGGGGGCAAAATGGGGGAGGAAGAGATGGAGGGCGAGGAGGAAAAGGAGGAGAAGCAGGATGGGGGGGGGGGGCAGGATGGGGGGAAGAAGAGATGGACGGGATGGGGGAGAAGGAGGAGGAGCAGATTGGAGGGGGCAGGAGGGGGGAGGAAGAGATGGAAAGGAAATTGGAGAAGGAGAAGGAATAGAAGCAGGATGGAGAGGGAGGAGGAGAAGAAGGAGGAGCAGGATGGGGGCAGGGGCCGGAATGAGGGAGGAAGAAGAGAGAGATGGGGTGGAGCAGAAGGAGGAGGAGGAACAACAAGAGGGGGGAGGGTGTGGAGATAGAGGAGGGCAGGAGGAGGACGGGAGGAGGAGGAGGAGGAGGAGGAGGAGGAGGAGGAAGAGGGGAGAGGAGATGGATAAAGATGGGGGGAGGAGATGACGGAAGGTGGGGGAGAGGGTGGAGGGGACAGGCGAGGGAGGAAAGGGGGGAGGAGCGGGGAACGAGCGGAGGAGGAATTGGAGGAAACGTAATAAGGAGACGTAAGAAAAAGGAAGAGGGGGGAGAGCTGGAGAGAGAAGGAGGAATAAAAACAGCAGAGGAGATGAACTAGGGAAAGGAATAGAGGAAGAAGAAGAAAGGATGGAAAAGGAAGAGGAGGAGGAGGAGGAGGAGGAGGAAGAGGAGGAGAAGGAGGAGGAGGAGGAAGAGGAGGAGAAGGAGAAGGAGAAGGAGAAGAAGGAGAAGAAGAAGGAGGAAAAAAAGGAATAGGAAGAAAGAGAAGAAGAAAAAAGAAACGAAGAATTTTAAAAAATGATCCTGACGTTAAAGAAGAAGAAGAAAGAAGAAAAGGGAAAAAAGGAGAAAAAAGCGAAACAAAAGGGGGAAATGGGAGCAGGGACATGGGAGAAGAAGGAGGAGCAAGGAGAAAGAAGGACATGGGAGAAGAAGGAGGAGCAAGGTGAGAGAAGGACATGGGAGAAGAAGGAGGAGCAAGGAGAGAGAAGGACATGGGAGAAGAAGGAGGAGCAAGGGGAGAGAAGGACATGGGAGAAGAAGGAGGAGCAAGGAGAGAGAAGGACATGGGAGAGGCAGAGAATTGGTGAAAGAATAGGAAAAGGTGAAGGAGGAAGAGGAGGAAGAGAAGAAGGAGACTGAAGAGGAGGAGAAAAGGAAGAAGAGGAAGAAGCGAAGGAGGAGGAAGAGAAGAAGAAAGAGGAGGAGGAGGAGAAAAGGAAGAGCAAGAAGAAGCGAAGGAGGAGGAAGAGAAGAAGAAAGAGGAGGAGGAGGAGAAGAAGGTGGAAGGGAAGGAACTGAAAGAGAGTACGAAGGGGAAGAGCGAAGGAAGAGGCGGAGGAGAACAGGGAAGTGAGACGATTAAGAAGAGGGGAGGAAGATAAATAGGGGGAAATGAGGGAGCTAAAATAGGGAAGAACTAGAGAGGAAGATTAAGGGGAAGGGAAAGGGGAGAACAGAGGGGATGGAGTAACTAGGGAGAAATCAAAACAGGGAAACGGAGGGAGAGGGAGAGAGAGAGGGAAGAATGAGACGAGGGAGGGAGAAAGAGGGAAATGATAGGGACAGGCGATGAATAGGGTGAGGGAGAAGGAAAGACCAAGGGGAGAAGAAGCAGAAGTAGAAGCAGAAGAAGAAGAAGAAGAAGGAGAAGAAGAAGAAGAAGAAGAAGAAAAAGAAGAAAAAAAAGAAGAATAGGAAGAGGAAGAAGAAGAGGAAGAAGAAGCGGATGAGAAAAAAGTGAAGAAGAAGAAGAACAACAACAGCAACACAAAAGAAAAGATTGGAAGGGAGACAGAGAGAGGGGGAAAAGGGGAAATGGTTGGAGGATGGAAGGGGGATAGGAGAGAGAGAGAGAGAGAGAGAGAGAGAGAGAGAGAGAGAGAGAGAGAGAGAGAGAGAGAAAGAAAGAGGGAGAGAGAGGAAGTGGAGGGGAAGGAAAGGGGAAGCCCTCATGCGTGACTGAAGGGCGTGAAAAAAATTACCCCAAAGCCACGGTAAAAAAACAACGAGATTCCCCTTTAGTACGGAGATGTTACATCATCGCTCGATTTACTTCCATATAAACATGCGACATATATCCAAATACACTCAAATGCATCTAAATACATCACCCTCCCCCCCTCCATTCTGAAAGCGAAATACAATAGAGGAAAAGGAAGGAAAA
This sequence comes from Penaeus monodon, assembly GCF_015228065.2. NCBI lineage: Eukaryota > Metazoa > Arthropoda > Malacostraca > Decapoda > Penaeidae > Penaeus > Penaeus monodon. The sequence continues at coordinate 46,903,923 of NC_051386.1, read as the reverse complement.
CAAAATTCGAAATAGTTATTGATTTTCCCCCTTTTTTCCTACCGGCGGCGCGACGGCTCGGCTCGAGACCATGCATGACAAAAACGTCTAACAGAAATCTAATTAATGATCACAGAGGC
>NC_051386.1:46896304-46898804 GCF_015228065.2 Penaeus monodon | reverse complement strand
GAAGAGGGAAGGGAAAAGATGGAGGAGGAGAGGAAGGAGGAAGGGAGGAAAGAAGAAGGGAGAGGAATGAGGGGAAGAGAGAGAGGAAAGGGAAGGGAAAAGGATGGAGAGGAAGGAGGAAGGGGAGAAGGAGAGAATGAGGAGAGAGGGGAAAGGGAAGGGAAAAGAGTAGAGAGGGGGAGTGGGACATAAGGAAGAGGGGAGGTGGAGAGGAACCGCAGAGGGAGGAGAGGGGAAGGGTAGAGGGACTGGTAGGGGTAGGGGAGGGGGGGGAGGGACTGGAAGGGGAAGGGAAAGCGAACGAAGAGGGAGAGAGAGAGAATTTAGAACGGAAAGAAGAAAGGGAAGAGAAGGGGGAAGGGATGGAGGAGGGTGAGAAGGCAGTGAAAGAGGGAGGGAGAGAGGGAGGGGGGAGGGGGAGAGGGATGAAACGACGCTTTCCTTCACTGTCGAAGAGAAGATTTCTCTGACCTCTTCACCGCAGGATCTTGTAGAAGCTGTTAGTTATCGGAATATCTGTCAATGTTAATTGGAATAAATGTGTTACAGGGTCACAGATCTCTCTCTCTCTCTCTCTCTCTCTCTCTCTCTCTCTCTCTCTCTCTCTCTCTCTCTCTCTCTCTCTCTCTCATTCTCTCTCTCTCTCTCTCTCTCTCTCTCTCTCTCTCTCTCTCCCTGTCTCTCTCTCTCTCAAACACACACACACGCCACACTCAGTCTTGCACTTTCTTTCTCTCTCTTTCTCTCTTTGTAGTTCCTGCGACCCATAGAGGGATTTTTCGTGACGAGTGCAGTCTTGAGCGTGTCCTCAGAAATCCCCCTATTCCTCTCCCCTCAACCCCCCTCCTCCTTTCCCCTCACCCCCCTTTTCTCCCCTCAACCCCCCTCCTCCTTTCCCCTCACCCCCTTCCTCCTTTCCCTCACCCCCCTCCTCCTTTCCCCTCACCCCCTTCCTCCTTTCCCCTCACCCACCCCGATGATGGTTCCAGGAGCTCATTCGGGATTGGCGGTACTCGCTTAAGTGACCATAACGAGGGGCATCAATGCGTCTTTCCCCCCTTTTTTCTTCCCCTTTTCCCCTTTTCCTACTCCCATTTGTCCTCTTCTCTGCTCTCCCTCCCCTCCTCTCCCCTTTTTCCACTCCCTTAAACTTTTCCCCTCTCCCCCCACCCCCACCCCAACCCTCCGCCCCCTTTCGTTTCTATGAAAATAAGTATAAATGTTTCTTTTTTTTTCTTTTCTTTTTTCTTTTCTTTCTTTCTCTTTCTCTTTGATTAACATCAAAGATCATTTCATTGTACTTTTTTCAAGATACTCTTCTCCGATACAAATATCAAGCCATCATTTATCATTAATATTAAAGATGAATAGCTTATACTTGCAGCCTCACGAACATGTCGTAAACATGTCTCTTTGAACAATCATGTCACACATTCACCTGACACATTTCGCAAACAGATTCTACGCGCAAATAACAAACACATTACATACAAAGTGCTCTCGTAAACATCACGAACGCAACAAGATAAAATGCACCTTGTAAAACCCACTTGTCATAGAGAAAATATTCAAGACATGTGTTCTTAAAAAACACTGGAGAAAACTTGCCGAGGAAAATGACAAACGCAAGAAATGTGTATTTTACTTGTGCTTTATTAGATAGATGAATATAGGAATAGATAAATTAGTAGGTAAATAAGATGAATAGATATATGAATGAAATAGATAAATAGATACATGAATGCATGAATGAACATATAGCTAAATAGATAAATACATGAATGAACAGATTAACAAATAGATAAATACATGGATTAAAAGATAGCTAAATAGATAAATACATGAATATAGATAAATGAACATAGATAAATCACATAAATGAATGATCTATATTCAAATAAATTAACAAAACCTATAGAAATAAACAGATGAATAATCATATAACGAGAAAGCTCTACAGCATAAAGAGAAGCATACATACGTATACATTATTACCCCCCCCCCCTAAAAAAAACAAAAAAAAAACTTCTCAAACGCATATCTTAAGCAAACGCACATTACCCCAGCAACCCCACCCCACCCCACCCCTCCACCCCCCGCCAGTGATCACGCTCTCCCCAAAAATCACACAAACCACACGCTCTTGCTCTCTTCCTCTCCTCCTCTCTCCTCTCGTCCCCATTCGGAATATCTTCGGCCGCTACGTCTGAGGGGAGACATTAAAATTCTCTTTTCCATTTCGCATTTCCCTCAGGAAACGATTTTTATGGGATGCTATTGATGCGGAGGGAGAATGCAGAGGAGAGAGGAACTGTTGCTTATATCCGGATTTCCGAAAACCCTCCCTGCTTTAATCTATATCTGATTTTGTTGCCTTGATAACAATGCTATCAAGACCAGATGTGTGGCGCAGTTTTACGGGGGAGGGAGGGAGAGGGGGAGGGAGGCGGAGGAGGAGAGGGAGAGGGAGAGGGAGGGGAGAGGGAGAGGGAGAGGAGAG
>NC_051386.1:46878582-46883582 GCF_015228065.2 Penaeus monodon | reverse complement strand
CGCCAAGCGACTGACCAATCAGCGGCCACAATTCTACTTTATGCTGATTGGTAGATTAGATAAAATTAGTGAAACGGTATTATAGCCAAAATTAATATCAGAAAGTTACAAATGTTGCATTTTCTGAGAGTGAATTTACTCTGATAGATAGACCCATCCTGTTGTGCGATAGACTGTATATGAATAATGGAAAAAATAAATGATGATGACAGATATAATAATGGTGGTGATAACTTCAATAATGATAATGACAATATTAACAATGTTAAAAATAATGAGAGTGGTAATGATTATAATGATAATGATGATGTTGTTAATCACCATAACAGTAATAATAACAATAACAGTAGTGATAGCTACAATAACAATGATAATCAAATTGATAATAATAATAATATCAAATATAATATCTGTAAAAATAATGATAATAATAATAACAATGATAATTATTATTATCACTATTATTATTATTATTATTATTATTATTATTATTATTATTATTATTATTATTATTATTATTATTACTATTATTATTACTATTATTATAATAATAGCAATGGAGATAATAAAATAGGCAACAATCATAAGAGTAATGATAATAGTAATGACAAAAAAATATGATAATAATAATAATAATAATAATAATAATAATAATAATAATAATAATAATAATAATAATAATAATAATAATAATAATAATAATGATGATGATGACAGTGATGATAATAATAATAATAACAATAACAAGGAGATAATAATAATAATGGTGATGATTATAAGAAAAGAAAAAAAAAAGAGGAAACACAATAAAAAAGATGCAATAGTGACAGAAGAAGAAGAAGAAGAGGGGAAAAAAGAAGATGGAGAAGAAGAAAAAAGAAAAAGAGGATGGAGAAGAAATAGAAGAGAAAAAAAGCAGATGGAGAAGAAGAAAACAAGGAAAAAAATAAGAAAAAGAAAATGGAGAAGAAGAAAACAAGAAAAAAATAAGAAAAAGAAGATGGAGAAAAGAAAAACAAGAAAAAAGAAGACGAAGAAAAAGAAGGAGAAGAAGGAGAAGCAAAAGCGAAAGCGGCTCAGAAGAACCCCCACCCCCCCCCCGCCACGCACCTCCCAGCAAAACCATTCACCTGAGACAGCGAATAGAAACAATTTCAGATTATCTGTCTTTCAAGTTACGTTTATTGATGCTGGGCTGACGACGGCTGACTTTATACGTCAACGCAGCTGACATATGCAATTCCCAGGGATCACCGTTAGCCAGCGCCTCATTCTCGCTTCTGTCGCCTCACTCTACGCGGAAAAAGGAGTCAAACCTTTGCGATTTTTTTTCCGCTTTTTTTTTTGGGGGGGGGGCGGGGGGGGTTATGGTGTTGGAAGGTCGAGGGAGGGGGGGGGGGGATTTTCGTTACAGGTAAGTTATTTGGTGGTGCTGATCGTAGGGATTTTTAATAATGTTAATTACTAATATTATGTCTGTCTGGATGTGAGTGTGTGTGTGTGTGTCCGGATGTGTGTTTCTCTCTCTCTTTCTCTCTCTCTCTCTCTCTCTCTCTCTCTCTCTCTCTCCTCCCTTCCTCCCTCTCCCCTTCTTACTCCTGTCTCCCTCTCCTTTCACCTCTCTCTCTCTCATTAATATCCGTCATTCTCCGTTGCCTCTCTGGTTGCAACCGCGAACTCAAACAACCCGCGTCGGTACTCACTAATGCAAAATGAAAGCCCAAAAAGAAGGTAAGATTGCACATCATATTCGTTTGTTTGTATTCTTGTTATTGTTATCATTAGCCATTCGGAAAGGAAAAATTGACTAAGAAATAATTGGCTATATTTTTATGAAGTTGTTTATATATTGGAGTTAATGTTGACTCTGGTTCATCGTTATTGAGTTTGGCGAATTGATTTGCCATTTTTGAACAAGATTTATCAGAAGAGAATTGTATTTTTGCTTTCTTGGATGCAATATCTATAAGGCTGAGATGATGATTGTCAAGTAAGTTATTATTATCATTATTATTATTATTATTATTATTATTATTATTATTATTATTATTATCATTATTATTATTATTATTATTATCATTATTATTATTATCATCACCATCATCATTATTACCTATTATTGTTGTTGTTGCTGTTATTGTTGTTCTTCTTCTTTATTATTAATATTATTATCATCATCATCATCATCATCATCATCATCATCATCATCATCATCATCATTATTGTTATTATTATTTTTATTATTGTTATCATTAGTAGTAGTATCATTATTATTATTATCATTATCATTATCATTATCATTATTATTATTATTATTATTATCATTATTATTATTATACAAAAGTTTCCTTAGATCTGCTAATTAAAATCAAACACCGAGTCACTACCAGCGACCTAGGGTGATTGAAGTTTGAGGCAATGGAACATCAACAAAAACATGCAAAATATGCAGAACAACCACAAATCAAAACTTCCAGTCAAATCAAGTCACGCACATAAAGAACACTTCAGATTGATAAAGCTTTTCTGAGAACATGTGCTGTGCTGTTTAAGACAATTTGTTGGACTTCTTCTAATTTTGGATTTCCTGGTATTTGTTCAAGAAACTTATCTATACCTTTCTTTATAAGGCCAAGAGCTCCAATAACAACAGGCAAAGTTTTGGTTTTTAAATGACACATCTTTTCCACCTCTATTTCCTGGTCTTTATACTTTGATATCTTCTCGAACACTTTTGTTAGGACGTTTCTGTCTGAAGGGATGCTCATATCTATAAACAGGCAAGTGTTGTTTATTTTGTCCTTGATGACGATATCTGGACGATTTGCCTGTATAGTACGATCTGTGTGAATTGGAAAGTTCCACAAGATTGTAGCATCTTTGCCTTCAGTAACTGGCTCTGGATGGTTTTTGTACCATTTATCCTGTGTTCCGATTTAAAGCGTTTGCAGATCTTCCAGTGCAGGTGCTTGCCCACTCTGTCGTGTTGATTTTTGTACTCATTCAGTGTTAATATTGAGCAACCGGATACAAGGTGATCAACTGTCTCAACCTTGTCTTCACAAAACCTACACTTTGGGTCAGTGCCATTGTGCAAGATGTTAGCTTGATAGTTTCTGGTAAACAAACTTTGATCTTGGGCTGCAAGAATAAAACCCTCTGTTTCCCCTTTAAGTCCAGAGCTTCTAAGCCACTGATGGGTCACAGTTTCATGTACATCAGTGTGTTTGCTTCGAGGTGCAAACTGTCCGTGGAGAGGCTTTTCATGCCACCTAGATTCAAGTTTTTCTTGTCCGACCTTCTTTGCTTTTTGTTTTTTGTTTAGCAGCCAATGTTGGCAACATATGTTCGATGTTTTTGCTCTCAGTACCCAATTCCTGAGAAAACTTATTTGATTCCTTTACTACTGAGTGTAACCTTTTAGAGTTTTCATGTACTCTAACTAATTGAAACATCCAATCGTTGGTTAGATCTAAGTATTGCAAGAGACCAATCGTTGTTGTTTTGTACGGTAATTCCAACTTCATCATCCCCCTACCTTCTTTACTTCTAGGCACTACAGACGGTCTACGTCTGATTTAGGGTGATACATTCTGTTGCATGTCAATTGCTTCCTAATTTTGGTGTCAATTTGTTTGAGTTCACATAAGTTCCAGTCTATCACGTTAAAACTCTATGTAACCACAGGTATTCCAAGAGTGTTGATTGCTGTTAGTTTGTTCTTTGAGTTTAATTCTGTTTTCAGGATTGACCTTACTCTTCGGATGCATTCTGTACGTATTTTTTCCTTCATCTAGGATTGTTGTATCCCATTTCCTTCGTTTATTCCTAGATATTTATAGGTTTCTTCCCGATCTAATTCTTATATTACGGTATCAATACTTAACTTTATATTGTCAGATGTCACTAGTTTTCCTTGCTTAAAGGTTGCTTTAGCACACTTATCGAGACCAAACTTCATACCTATGTCATCACTGAAATCTTTTACAGTTTTCAGCAACCTTTCCAATTCATCATCATTCTGAGCGTAAAGTTTCAAGTCATCCATATAAAAAAGATGATTGATCTTTTGTCCATGATCTTATATCCATATACCCTGTGTTGTTAAGAAGCTGGGAGAATGGGATAAGTGCCATACAAAATAAAAGAGGGGAAAAAGAGTCACCCTAGAAGATTCCGCATCTGATTCGCAAATTATTATTATTATTGTTATTATTATTATTATTATTATAATTATTATTATTGTTATTATTATCATCATTATTATTACCATTATCATTATCATTATCATTATCATTATTATTGTTGTTATTATTATAATCATCATTATCATTATTATCATTATTATCAATATCATTACTATTATTATTATTATTACCATTATTATCCTTATTATCATTGTTATCATTATTATTATTATATTATTATTATACATTATTATTTATTTATTTATTTTTTATATTATTATTATTATTATTATTATTATTATTACTATTGTTGTTTTTGTTGTTGTTGTTGTTATCAACATTATTATTATCATCATCATAATTATCAGTATCATTGTTATCACCATAATTATTATTATTATTATTATTATATTATTATTATTATTATTCATTATTATTATTATTGTATTATTATTATTATTATTATTATTACTATTATTTTATTATTATTATTATTATTATTGTTATCAGATTATTATTATTATTATTATTATATTATTATTATTTATTAATTTATTATTATATTATTATTATTATCATTATTATTATTATTATTATTATTATCATTACTATCATAATTATCATTATATTATTATTATCATTATATTATTATCATCATAATTTTTATTCTATCATTGCTATTGTTACTATTATCATTATTATCATTATTATTTTTTTGCTGCTGTTATAATTATTATTATGCTATTACGCTAATAGCGATAATAACAATGATACTGACAATAAATCTGTTCAGTCTTAAGCACAGAACTAGCC
>NC_051386.1:46862689-46868482 GCF_015228065.2 Penaeus monodon | reverse complement strand
GGAAAACCAAAACATTAGCGTATTCCCAATGTGGATTCGCGTGTTGTTGTTTTTGGGTTTTGATGTTATTATGGGATTTATAGGAAATCCTCTTTGTGTGAGGGATGGTAATTATTTATGACATTCTACATGATCATTTGGTATAAATTATGGAAGAAGAAAAGGTTGTATGGCAATTATATTTTCAAGAATTTCACAAAAAAACTGCGATTAACCGAGCTTTGGAAACTTAAAGGAGAAAATAGAAAAATCGAAGAATAAAATAGAGAAATAGGAAAAACATCATGTTATTACGTGCCTCGCCAAATGACAGCCGTTGTTCACAGAAATCATGATTTATGCTGCACTATAGAGTAGGAATAAAATTTAAAAGATTCAAAATAGATTTTGAAACTCCTGGCATAACATTCCGGCAATATGGGCGGAAAAGGACGCTGTCAGGATCCGTGCTCTGATTATAGCAATGATAAAAAGTAACATACACACACATATGTATGTGTGTGTGTGTGTGTGTGTGTGTGTGTGTGTGTGTGTGTGTGTGTGTGTGTGTGTGTGTGTGTGTGTGTGTGTGTGTGTGTGTGTGTGTGTGTGTGTGTGTGTGTGTGTGTTTGTGTGTGTGTGTGTGAACAAATACACACATATATATGTTTATCTGTGTGTCTGTGTAGTGTGTATATATATATACATAAATATATATATATATATATATACACATATATATGTATATGTACATATATATATAGATATATATATATATATATATATATATATATATATATTATTTGTGTGTGTGTGTGTGTGTGTGGTGTTTTGTGTGTATACCACACACACACCATACATATATATATATATATATATATATATATATATATATAATAATATATATATGATATATTTTTATATATATATATATATATATTATTATATATTATATATAGATATATTTTATATATATGTGTGTGTGTGTGTATACACACAAACACACACACACACACACACACACACACAAATATATATATATATATATATATATATATATATATATATATACATATATATATTTTATATATATATATATTATATTATATGTATTATATACATATATCATACTACAATATATAATTATATATATATCTATTTTATATATATTAATATATATGTACATATACATATAATGTGTAATATATATATTATATATATATATATATATATATTATATATATATGTATGTATATATATATACACACACACATACACACAGATAAACATATATATGTGTGTATTTGTTCACACACACACACAAACATACACACACACACACACACACACACACACACACACACACACACACACACACACCACACACACACACACACACACACACGCACACACACACACACACACACACACACATCCACACACACAAACACACACACACATATACATATGTGTGTGTATGTTACTTTTTATCATTGCTATAATCAGAGCACGGATCCTGACAGCGTCCTTTTCCGCCCATATTGCCGGAATGTTATGCCAGGAGTTTCAAAATCTATTTTGAATCTTTTAAATTTTATTCCTACTCTATAGTGCAGCATAAATCATGATTTCTGTGAACAACGGCTGTCATTTGGCGAGGCACGTAATAACATGATGTTTTTCCTATTTCTCTATTTTATCTTCGATTTTTCTATTTTCTTCCTTTTAAGTTTCCAAAGCTCGGTTAATCGCAGTTTTTTTGTGAAGTTCTTGAAAAATATAATTGCCATACAAACCTTTTCTTCTTCCATAATTTATACCAAATGATCATGTAGAATGTCATTAAATAATTTACCATCCCTCACACAAAGAGGATTACCTATAAATCCCATAATAACATCACACAAGAACAACAACACGCGAAATCCACATTGGATACGCTAATGTAGGTTCTGATTCTTTATAGACCTTGATCCTATATAGGCGCACCATCTATTAACCTGACTCATACGCGGTCTTATCGCAAGTTTCAGTCACTGATGAACGTTAGGTAGTTCAGTAAGGTTCCGTACGTCTTATCGTTAGTCAGATGGCCTAACTCAAGGTAAGGGGATGTAATGGGATGTCTTGAAATAGCGAGGCTTCATTAGCAGGAGATTTAATGGTTTGCTACGTGGTTAATGGTCTCTCAGATGTATAAAAGGATTGTTTCGGTCTTGACCAGAACTCTGAAGTACATACAAACTGTGACCGATGTTGAACTGCGGAAGATTATTTTTTCTTCACATAAATGTTTTGAAGTAGTTTGTGTAACTAGATTATTAATCCTCTTAACGTCGCTGTATATTCATAATGTTAAAAAAGAGGATTGCTCTCATAAGCAGCATAATGATATTTTTAACACGCACCATCCTCGCGCAACTTATGGCAACGCTATCATTGCTGCCATAGGTGACAACTTTGCAAGTCATTTGGGCATCAATATATCTGCCGACAATTTCAAGAAATCTCCGTTTATGCGTTGTTTGGGTGCAAACACGACGCGCAGGTACCAATTTCCAGCTTTGTAGGATGCGATCGAAAAGTAATAGACGGAAATGAAATGGAAAATGCCAAAAATCGGAAGACAATTCATTTCGAAGGGCATTTGTCGATATCACGTGGAAACATAAAGAGGCAGAGGCCCATTGAGAAAATAACAGTGTTTGGTGTGTTACACGATGTTCCTTTTCCGGTGGTATTGTTGATAATAGTGCAAAAAAGTATTTTTTATCTGATGTAATACAAAAAATCGTTCGAACCGAGAATACAAGGAAGTTTTTCTCCGTTTTTGTTTTTTATTCGACCCAAAGGCACTGGCAACTCGATAACGCGCAAGTCGTTTTTACAGTCCGTTCAATATACGATTATATAAACTGACCTGTAACCCTTTAATTTTTATTTTGAAAATTACAAAGTAGCAGTACTAACATTTAAAGACTGATTAATAACTGTAATAAGAGAATAAAGGGACAAGCCAGTGATATTGTCAGAAACTGTTTTACTGATCTTATCTTGTTGACTATACAGACTCAAAACCACTGCGGTCACCACCATACTGCAAAAATACCAGCAGAAATAATGATAATAGTAACAGTAATTGCAGTAACAATGATGGTAATGGAAATAACATTGCTAACAAAAACAAGAACAGTAACAACAATGAACGTAGTAATGATGATAGTAATAATAATATTAATAAAGATAAAAACTACAATAATATTGATAATAATAAGGGTAATAATGCTAATGAAAATGATGATGATAGTAATGATAATAATAATGAAAATGATAGTAATAATAAAGATAATGGTGATAGGGATGATAATGATAATGGTGATAGGGATGATAATGATAATGGTGATAATGATGATGATAGTAATGATAACGATGATAATAATAACATCAATGATTATAATGATAACAAAAATAATGATAATGATAATAATAGTAATAATAGTAATAATAATGATCATAATAATAACAAAACGACAACTACAAAACTACAACATCAACAACAACAACAACAACAACAACAACAACAACAACAACAATAATAATAATAATAATAATAATAATAATAATAATAATAATAATAATAACAATGATCATTATGATTATAATAACAACGATAACTGTAATGATAGTAATAACAACAAAACAATGATAATAATTATGAGAATGTTGAGAATGATAACGGTGATCATAATAGTGGAAATGAAAGTAAAAATAATAACAATTATAACAATTAGGATGATGAAAATAATAATGGTAATAATAATATCAGTAATCCTAATGATAATACATTATTATTAATATTATTACTATTATTACTACTACTAATACTACTACTAATAATTAATAATAATAATAATAATGATAATAATGATAACAGTAATAATAATAATAATAACAATAACAAATGTACTACTAGCGATAATAATAATAATAATGATGACAATTATAATAATGATGATAATACTTATGGTAATAAAAACATAAATAATAATGATAATGATTATAGTAATAAAATAATAATAACTGTGATAAAAGTAATAATAACAGTGGGACTACTACTACTAACAATTAATAATGATAACAAATTAATATAATGAGCATGGAGATAAAACAACATAATTGTAAAGATTACAAAACAACATCAACAATGCACATAGAACAATAACAGTATCGGAATAATTATGGTGATGAAGATGGTGATACCGGTAATAATGCTCTTAAAATTATACGCATGAAAAATTATTGTCATTATCAATATCATTTACCATTGCATTTTCATTGTTAGAAGCATCATATTGCTGTTGTTATCGTTAGTAATATGAACTACACACAAACAACCATTTATCATTGTCTTTTTCATTGGTAAAATCATTTTGTTTTATTGCTATTGTTAGTTATATGCATTACACACAAAACAATAGAGATAACGATGATTGAGGCACTGACAAATCCTTATAATAATAACAACGTTCATAGCAATACAGTCCCCAAACAAGGTCAGATAAGTACAATTCCGAAGACCCGGGAAGCTGCCGGAAGTTTTGCCTTCGAGCATCTATCTCATCTCGGTGTGTGACCTCGCCTGGCCTGACCTCCTTGTCCTGACACGTGACCTCGGGCAGCTGTATCCTGACTTATAGGTCAGCGCTTATCGGTTTGGTCAAACGTAATCATGATGGCCTGATAACGAGGCAGTTATTTATGATGCCCCATCGCTTACAGAATGCGTCGAACAGAGGGAGTAAAGATAAGGCAGATGATCCCTCTTTCATAATTGAATGCCCGAGTGTGTGTGTGTGTGTGTGTGTGTGTGTGTGTGTGTGTGTGTGTGTGTGTGTGTGTGTGTGTGTGTGTGTGTGTGTGTGTGTGTGTGTTTGTTTGTATTTGCGTGTGTGCGTGCGTGTGTTTGATGAGATACAGATGTAGAAAAGAGAAGGGAGGTAATGTGGTGAGAGAAAGAGAGTGAGAGGAGGGTGAGGGTGAACCAGAAACACCAGAATTTGATAGAAAAACAGATGGACAGCATATCGTCAACCAAGTAAACAATAATTAAAAATAATTAATGTAAAGGGTAGTTAGAGAAAGTTTGATTTATAACTACAAACTCACCATCATGTTCCTACCCTGCACACATATTACACACAGCACACCGCTATCGCAAAAAATCATACATCTTATCCGCTATATAAAAAAAGAAATAATGACTTCGCAAATCAAAACTCTATTAATTTCATATTTACTTATGAAGGTAGAATTTTTAAAAAGTCCCACCCACTCTACCCATTCCATATTCTTTCATAAAATCATAAATTTTGGCCTCTCACACAATGCGAATACCAGTTATTTATTTCTTTTCTTTCTTTCTTTTTTTTTTCATCTGCCAATCGCAAAATAAACATTTTTTTTGTAATTACATCCTCCTCATCGGATTCGCTCTGATGAACTTTCCTCATTAGACTATATTAATTTCATTCCAGCGAACTCACCGATTTGGCAAAAAAAGGGACACTTTTTAGATAAAGGAACATTTTACTAATTATTCAGATTTTTAAAAAATTATATCAATCATAAAACCAATAAGTTATTGTTATAAGAGAACACTCGAATGCGCTATTACAACATGAACATCAACTTCTGTTCATGAAATGTAATGATGATGCTCTGACTCATGACAATGTTGATAGGAATTTTTTTTGTTTCAGTGTCATTAATATCGCAACCATCTCTATTATTATTTTTGTTATTATTGTTAATTTT
>NC_051386.1:46854752-46862589 GCF_015228065.2 Penaeus monodon | reverse complement strand
TAAAGGAAGCGAAAGCTCTGAAATCCAGTTCACATTCAAAACAAATAAAGAAGGGAATCTAATAAAAAAGGAGAAATAAAAAAACGAAGACGTCAAACTTTCCTGATTCCAGCTTCCTCAAAGGCAGACATAACTATAGATTCTACAGAGTCGACAAAGGACGCACTTTGTTTCATTCTGTGGCCCCGATCTATATATAATAATTTCCGTGGCCCCGTTCAGCGACTCTCAACTTTTCTGATCCACTTATTACTAGGTATGGATAATGTAATGAACAATGCATGGACAGACTCAAATTTATTGATATGTGAGAAATATAGGTACTGTAGGTGAAATAGAAACCTATTTAATTCGACGTCAAAATTTTCATATCGCTCCTTGGCCCCCAGGAAAATGCCACCTGGCCCCCCTGGGGGCCATGGCCCTCAGGCTGGGATCCCATGATCTAGGGTAAGTACGTCGTGTTAAACGTCATTCTTAGATGTATAAGTGATGAGGAGGGTAAAGGATTTTGTGCAAACAGCGAAAATAATGAAATCGATGATAATTATGATGATCGTGACGATTATAGTGATGGTCATTACGATAATTGTTATGAAAATATGACGAAATTCATGATGATTATGATAAGAATACTAATTAACGCTGCTAGTAACATTTGTATTGATATTACTGTATTACTGTAATTTTTATTTGTATTTTCCAAATTAATATTATCATCATCATCTTCAATATTTCATGTTACGTTGACGTTCCACTCATATCCGCAGCAAGCCATTATCCTCAATATCATATTTCACTGCTGGATATTCTGCTTTCTGCATCATATATCCTGCAAAGAAAAAGACATTACGTAAATATCGTTATATTTACAGCGTCATTTATCTCCTTAAGCTCAACCTATTGTCTCTTGTATCAAAGGATGATCCTGTGTGTCGCATGATGTATCCCGTGACAGTGACAGATTCATCCAAAGCATGGCACACACACGAACACACACACACACACACACACACACACACACACACACACACACACACACACACACACACACACACACACACACACACACACACACACACACACACACACACACACACACACACACACACGTGCACAAACAACCATGGAAACAGGGACAGGAACCTATTGCCACCTAAATAAAAATAACCCCAATAAGAGCTCCAGTTCTTAACATTCAACCAAAATGCCAAATAATGCCACCAAAGATAAAGTACAGCGCACACACTCCCACAAAAAACTTGGCTGTAAACCGAACCACACAGTCAAATCAAGTCGACGAAACCTTTTGATTAATTCAGCCAATTTCATTTATTCATCCACTGATATAGGAAGTGTAATGGATTTCATATAATCTCCTTCATAATTTAGGAAGACGATATTCGTTTGATGAAACTCCGGCTCGGCCCCGGGAGCCATGCGAAGGTCACCTGTGCCGTTGTTTTCTGGCGCGTTGATTGGCCAGGTGTGTGTGTGTCCGTACGGATGTTGGCTTCTCTTTGATGTATGTATTAGATGGATAGATTGATAAATGTATAGGCATGAATAGAGATAGATAAATAGATATTGCAAATTAGATAGATAGGGTGATATGTATACGCTCGAGCGCGCCGCGTGTTTGTTGTTTTTCTGTGTGTGTGTGTGTGTGTGTGTGTGTGTGTGTGTGTGCATTCACATGTATGCGTATATAGATATATAGATACTGAGCGGAATTAAAATGAAAACCGACATTGAATGAATAGAATCGATTTCATCCACAAAGCAACACCCCTTAAAAAAAAAAAAAAAAAAAAATGAAAATATACAATATCAAAAAAGTTGAAAAGTATCGACCGGATCACGACCCAGTTGCTGACACAGAGAGGTTCAGGCGGAGGACGAAATGGCATTATATTCTTGTTTTCTATCACGGAACATATGCCCGGCCCGACGAGATGACACACGGAAAGCACTCGCTCTGTTGCACCAAACTTGCAAGGGTGTTGACGCAGAAGATTGCAGCCGACGGAAACAGGTGTTCAAGGAGAGGGGGGAGGGGGGGGGGCGTGTCGTAAGGGTCACGGCAGAGGTGCTTTTAGGTGGATAATCATCCTTATTGAATTATTTTCAATGTTGCAGGGGATCTATACTTTGGGAGGTAAATGAAAGCTTAAATAGGAAATGGAATGATTGCGAATCGAGGGAATGACATGGAAGGGATAAGAATGGAGAAGAGTGATTAACTAAATTGGAAATTAGAGACTATCGTGTGCCAATTAATGTTGCTCTCGATTTCACTGTCCAGTCGTTTGTGAAGCTGAAATATGGAACATAGAGAACAAAGGTAATTCAATCTGATAATGAACGTTTCCCTGATCAAACAATCGGGCGGGTGAACGGAATAAAAGAGAAGACCTGATAAAAAAAAAAGAGAGAGAAAGAAAATAAAAAATAATGATAGGCATGAGGGAATCACGCTAAAAGAGAAAAGGATGATAAGATAAGAGAGACAAGGGACAAATCGAAAGGCGAGAAAATGAGAAACGAAAGGAAGAAATATGAAGAGAGGGAGATAGAGGAGAGAAACAGAGTGATAACAGATAGGCCGTTATGACTCTCGCCACATCCAACTCTACATATATTTCAAAATAATTTATAATCATGGCGTAAAATTGCCCAGACTTTATGGAAATGCTTCCGAATAATGTAAACCAAATGTGAAAATTCTCGTTTTGACAAATTGAATTATCAACTTGCCATAATTAACCAAAATTTATGTGTTTTTTTTAATCATTTATTCATTCATTCATCTTATTTTTCGCTGTTTCTCTCTATTCTATATATTATGATTTGCCTTTCCCGCCTCAAACCAAGCCCTTCTACGTTACTAATGCACATTGCAAGTGTACAATCTTCAATTGCAATTCATTAAAGCGACCATGTAACTAAGCATCACACGAACTGTCATTCAACATTACGATCTTGCAACCAAGTGTGGATATCATGTAACCATGCAACCCAATACTGCAATCATGCAATTCAGCTTAGTCATTCTTCCCGAGAGCTACAACCGTGCAACAAAGAACCTTTAGGGAAGCTGGGCACTGAAACGGGGTTCTGAAATGGGTATTTTGTATTTCCTAATTCATCTTGAGTAACTATAGCACTCAGTAATAGAAACTGGTTAGTTATCATGGATATTTTTTTTGTACCTTTTGATATATGGTAGATAGCTGGGTATGTAGATAGATAGATAGATATATAGGTAGATAGGAAGATAGACAGATAGATAGACACATAGATAGGCACATAGATAAATATATAGATATAGATGTAGGTGTATATATAGATATAGATAGACAGATAGATAAATAGATAGATATAGATATAGGTATAAATATAGGTATAGGTATATAGATATAGATATAGATATAGATATAGATATAGATATAGATATAGATATAAACAAAGAAATAAATATAAATATGAATATAGACAAAGATATAAAAGTAGTTATAGATATAGATAGATACATAGGTAGATAGATAGGTAAGTAGGTACGTAAATAAGCATGTAGGTAGATAGGTAGGGAGGGAGGTAGGTAGGCAGACAGGTAAGTAAGTAAATGAAAAAAAATAGGTAGATAGATTGGCTGACTGATGGATAAATAATCAAACATATATCAGAATTTTTTACCAGCCATCGTGATTGTTATACAAACTAAAATATGCAATACCTTATGTCGTAAACAAAGACTATCTGTTTGTACTTCCTGTTTTACCTACCATGATCGAAAAAATCAATATCACAGGTGTACACGGAAAATTTCATCCGAACGCTCATGTGTGTGAGTGTGTGTGTGTGTGTGTGCGTGCGTGTGTGTGTGTGTGTGTGTGTGTGTGTGTGTGTGTGTGTGTGTGTGTGTGTGTGTGTGTGTGTGATTATGTATGTTTGCGTGCACGTTCATGTGCGTTTGCGTGCACGTTCGTGCGAAATGTGTGCAAACATCCATATGCACATATGAGTAAACAATGGAAAAGGCAAAGAGAAAGAGGTGTGAAGCGAACAAGGCGATAAGTGAGGCGTGAGAATAATATGTGTGATGCGGAGAGAGAGGGAAGCATAAGGGGGAAGCAGAGATATGAGTGGGGAGAGAGAGAGACTGTTTGCTGAGGATAAAGGGATAGGAGTGAGTAATGGCAATAGATTAAAAGGGCGTTTGGATTGGGGATGGAGCTGAGCAGGGAGAGGGAGCGGGCGGCGGACGGGACAGCAGGAGGCAGGGAACGGCGGGCGGGGGCCGAAAGAAATGTGTGTGTGTGTGTGTGTGTGTGTGTGTGTGTGTGTGTGTGTGTGTGTGTGTGTGCGTGGGTTGTGTGTGTGTGTGTGTGTGTGTGTGTGTGTGTGTGTGTGTGTGTGTGTGTGTGTGTGTGTGTGTGTGTGTGTGTGTGTGTGTGTGTGTGTGTGTGTGTGTGAAAAGAGAGAGACAGAGACAGACAGACGACAGATAGACCGACGGACAGAGGGGAGAGAGGTGAAGACAAAAAGCTGACAGAATGTATAATAAACCAGAACTTTAAATGAATAAAAATCTATAACATTACAATTTTCATAATACATCTCTCTTTTTCACGCCGTTAATTAAGTGTTCACGAAAAACCTGAAACGACATTTTACTCTTTTTTCCCTAAGCAACCTTTACAAAACCCGTCAACCTGCAATTACAAAGAAAAAAAAAACTATCGAAACTAACAAACAACCACCAAAAAAATAACTTATAGATATTCACAAAGCAACACACCAAACTATTTCCATGACCTTTTCCACCAAAAAGGTCAATTTATCGCAATTATCAAACCTACGTAATATCCGCTGACCTGAGCTCGACACCCCTCAAGCTATATTTTGAGCCGAATATCTGTGTTTGTTGCCTGTGCCGTGGGCGTCTTGAGGCAGAGAATGGGCGTAACGTGAGAGGACAGACTGGCCATCTTATCGGAAATTAATCTGCTTATCATTTATCTTATTTACTTATTTGTTGTGATTATGATAGTAATGGTAATATTATTGTTATTATTATTATTATTATTATTATCATTATTATTATTATTACTACTACTACTACTACTATTATTATTATCATTATTATTATTATATTATTATTATTATTATTATTATTATTATTATTATTATTATTATTATTATTATTATTATTATTATTATTATTATCATTATTACTATTACTACTACTACTACTAAAAAAGTAAATTGTAAAGACCGGCTGTTGGACATCTTGAACAAAAGGAAACTAAAGTTTATTGGTCATGTGATGAGAAGTAAAAGTATTGAGAAAGACTTGCTGACAAGGATGGTGATAGGAAACAGAGGAAGAGGCAAACCAAAGACAAGATTAAGCGACAACATCAAAAATATTTCCGGGCTGTCGACGTTACAAGTGGAAAGAAAAGCGCAAGATCGAGTTGAGAGGCGAAGGATGGTGGAGAGGTCCACGGCTGCTCAAACATGAGCATACCGTGATGATGATACACACACACACCTAGCCACTGGGTGGGCAAGCCAGCCCAAGTCAGTGCCGGTCCCAAGCCCGGGTAAATAAAAAGGGTTGGCGTCAGGAAGGGCATCCGGACAGAACCTGATCATGACGACCCCATATAAGAATAGGATAAAGCTAAAATAATAATTATAATAATAATAACAATATTTATATATGATATATATATATATATATATATATATATATATATGTATGTATGTATGTATGTATGATTTGCGCTTATCCGTGTTTGTATTATTCTATACAGGACGAGACTGCATGTCTCTCCATGAGCCTTTCTTTTGATTGGCCTGCGAATGCCTGGACTACCCCTAATTTCGATCCAAGCCCGGATAAAATAGAGGGAATGATTACCTAAAAATGGTAACACCGGCACTCTCCGTGGAAAGGAACTGGGGACCCTACCACGTACTCACTCCAAGAGCATCACAACATGAAAACTACAATCAAGTATCATGCTGTGACCACGGCGGCTCAGACATGAACCTACCGTTAAAAGAAAAGAAGACTACTACTACTATTATTATTATTATTATTATTATTATCATTATTGTTGTTGTTGTTGTTGTTGTTGTTGCTGTTGTTATCATTATTATTATTATTATTATTATTATTATTATTATTATTATTATCATCATTATCATTATCATCATTATTATTATTATTATTATATTATTATTATTATTATTATTATTATTATATTATTTATTATCATTATCATTATTATATTATCATTATTATTATATCATATCATTATTATCATTATATCATTATTATCATATTATTATCATATTATTATATTATTATATATATAATGATATATTATGTAAAGATATAATATAATGATGATGATGATGATGATGATGATGATGATGATGATGATGATGATGATGATGATGATAATGATAATAATAACAATAATAACAGCAACAACAACAATAATAACGATAATAGTAATAATAGTAATGATTGATACTGGTAATAATGACAACAATAACAACAACAAGCAGGACCCGTGGGAATTCCACGAAACAAAAAAGGAATTGATACCTGCTCTCCATTTCCCACCAGTCTCCTACTTTTTGCCTTCCCTCTCCCCTTTTTCCTTTCCTTCTCCCTCTCATTCGTCCTCTCTCGCTCTCTCTCGCCCGCAAAACCTCCCTTAAATTCACTCCCGTTTTAATCCCTACACCTTCCCCTTCCCTCTACCTTCCAACTCCTTATATTTTCGCATTTCCCTCGTTCCTTTACCTCCTTCCCTCCCTCTCCCACTCTTTTTTTTCTATGAGCATCTCCTCCTTTCCCTCTCTCTTTTTCCCTACCCGTCCCCTTTTCCTCTTTACGTTCCCCATGTTTCCTCTCTTTCATCCCTCCCCCCCATCTCCCTTTTTTTTCTTTAAGTCCCTTTCCCCTCCCTCTCTCCCTCTCTCCCCTTCACCCTCTACTTCTTTTCCCCTTCCCTTCCTACCTTCCATCTTAACCTTCTACCTCAGATAGTCGTGTACATAAATGTATAACTGACGGTCTCATTACTTCAGTGCAGTGGACTTGCCTTGATGAAGAAGAATGAAAATGATGACAATAAAAAAAAATAATGATAATAATGAAAATAATAATGATAATAATAATAATGATAATAATAATAATAATAATAATGATAATAATAATGATAATAATAATAATAATGATGATAATAATAATAATGATTATGATAATAATAATAACAATAATGATGATAACAATAATAACATTATTATCATTATCATTATCATACTTTTTGTTATTATTATTATCATTTCCATTATTATCATTGTTATTATGGTTATTAATATTATTATTGTTATTATATTAGTATCATTATTATTATTGTTATATTAGTATCATTATTATCATTGCCATTAAATTATCATTATTATTATTATTATTATCATTATTATCATTATCATTTCTATTATTATTTTATTATTTTTGTTGTTGTCATTATTATTATTGTTATTATTTTTATTACTGTCTTTATTATTATTATTATATATTATTTATTATTATTATTATCATTATTATATCATTATTATCATTACATTATCATTTATTACATATTATATTATTATAACTTTATTAATTATATATTATATATATAATATTATTTTATATATATTATTATATTATATATTACTTATTAATATTATATTATTATTATTATTATTATTATCATATTATTATTAATCATTATCATTATTGTATATTATATATGATATAATTATT
>NC_051386.1:46832252-46834752 GCF_015228065.2 Penaeus monodon | reverse complement strand
TCACCAAGCGCGGGAAGCCCCAGTATAAAAGGTCAAGCCAGGTCGGTCAGAGGGAGAGGCTTTTTATCTTGGTGACAGACCGTTGGATTTTTAGCTGGCTGACTGGTGCTTCTCGTGCTGTGGTGGGTTGCCTCTGTTCCAAGTAAGTGTATGGTGTGTTATCTTGTGAATTGGTTATGTCCGAAAGATTTTGTGTAATAAATGTATAATATGGATGCTCTTTTTATGTTGCCTTTTTAGCCACCCAGTGGTGTTATTTTATTGTTCTTTTTTATTGTGACTACGGGATCACTTTCAAACCACCCGAGAGTCATCCTCAAAATACGCCAAACCCACATGTACATTACCTGTAGTTGGGTAACACGCTACCAAACTAACATCTTTAACTCTACTGAGTTAAATTATCCACTACAATAATAATAATGATAATGATAATAATAATAATAATAATAATAATAATAATAATAATAATAATAATGATAATAACAATAAGAGTAGTAAGATTAAGAATAAATAAAATAGAATAATAATGATGAAATCAAGAACCAGAACAAAAGAAAAAAGAACAACAACAACAATGAAAATTCAAAATAAGAACGAAAATCAGAATACAAGAAGAAGAACCAGAATGAGCATGAGCATGATAACAACACCGATAGTAATGACGAACACGATACTAACAACATGGTAAAAGTGCTAACAAATTTTATACATGGCACACGCGCGTGACTAGGCCTGAGAGACCCTCGCCCGCTGAACAAACGAGTAATTAATCAGGTCATCAATCCAAACAAGGATAGAAATCCATCGAATATTATAATACTATCCATCAGACGAGTCGACGACGCGGAGGCTATAGGCTCTATCGAGTGGATACAAACAAATTTCGGGATGAGATGAAGCGATGGGAGTGAAAGGGTGAGAGGAGGGAATAGTGTGTGTGTGTGTGTGTGAGAGAGAGAGAGAGAGAGAGAGAGAGAGAGAGAGAGAGGAGAGAGAGAGAGAGAGAGAGAGAGAGGAGAGAGAGAGGAGGGGAGAGAGAGAGAAGAGAGAGAGAGAGAGAGAGAGAGAGAGAGAGAGAGAGAGAGGAAGAGAGAGAGAGAGAGAGAGAGAAGAGAGGAGAGAGAGGAGAGAGAGAGAGAGAGAGAGAGAGAGAGAGAGAGAGAGAGAGAGCGAGAGAGAGCGAGAGCGAGAGAGAGAGAGAGAGAGAGAGAGAGGAGAGTGGCAGAGAGACAGGCCAAGAAAACGCAGAAAAGCAAAGAGGAAGTGTCTGTAAGTCCCCGCGTGTGAGGGAGGAGGAGGAGAGAGGATCACACGTTGCGGAGGAGAGAGAGGGGAAAGGGAGAGGGGAGAGGAGAGGAAGAGGGAGGGTGCGTTTGGCGATCACCCTGTGTTAGCTCTTATGATTACGGATAACGGACCGCCACTTGAGCGTTGGGTGAGCGCGTGAAGGGAGGAGGAGGGAGAGGGAGGGGGCAGAGGGGGACGCGAAGAGGGGAGCCTATCGTGTTCCTTCCATGGTGACGCTACTCTCGCCGACGATCAGTGCGATGAGGGGGATGAGCTGGAGGGAGACGGTGTGCATTATATATATATATATATATATATATATATATATATATATATATATATATATATATATATATATATATATATATATAATACATATATATGTTTGTTGTGTGTGTGTGTGTGTGTGTGTGTGTGTGTGTGTGTGTGTTTGTTGTGTGTGTGTGTGTGTGTTTATATCTATATATGTATAAATGTATGTAAGTGTGTATTGTATGTATGAGTATGTGTGTGTGTGTGTGTGTGTGTTGTTTATATATTATATATTGTATAAATATATTATATTGTATTATTATATATATATTTTTTATAATATATATAATTATTATAATTATATAATTATATATATATATATATCATGTATAATAATATATATATATATATATATATATATAAATATATTATTATAACTATTGATTATATATATATATATATATTATATATATATATATATAATCTATTATATATATATATATATATATATTATATATATATATATATATATATATATATCAATTATGTTGGTGTGTGTATATATATATATATGTGTGTGTGTGTGTGTGTGTGTGTGTGTGTGTGTGTGTGTGTGTTAGCATATACATACACACATATATAAAAACATTTTGTGTGTGAGTGAGTGTGCGAAGGTAGTGCAGCAGAGCGTACGAAGAGAGGCGAGGTGCCAAATCGACAACTAAGGAAAATTACGGCGTCAGAAGGCGGTCACGGTTCTTATTGTTTATAATCTTCACGTGTGCATGTCCAGATGTACATGTCTGTGTACATCCAGCTAGAACATGTACGTACCGTAACGACGAACGGCAGCATGTTTATGGTTATAGGAAAAAAAAATCCAGTAATTACGGGTTTTGTCCCCGCGGCCTCCAAAGTATCCAGCACTCGGCTTGTATATTTGATTTGGTCTTGTATA
>NC_051386.1:46819752-46829752 GCF_015228065.2 Penaeus monodon | reverse complement strand
GGCTATAAGTACCTTGGGATACTGGAAAGTGATAAGAGAATGAAATGAAACTTCAATTTGTAAAAGAGTACAAACGAAGAGTAAGGTTAATACTGAAGTCTAAACTAAATGGTAAAAACAAGATAAAAGCAATAAACACTTGGGTAGTTGAAGTTTTAAGGTATGGGGCTGGTATTCTGAAATGGAATGTAGAAGAAATAAAGGAATTAGAAAGACCAGAAAATTACTTACTATGCATAAGGGTTTGCATTCAAAAAGTGATGTAGATAGACTATGTCTTAGTAGAAAGGATGGTGGAAGAGGATTGATGAGCTGCGAAGGTGTTATCAAAAGTGGAGAGAACAACCTGGGATGGTACCTCAAACATTCTAATGAGAGATTGTTGCAAGGTGTCCAAGATGTCGGTATTTTGGAATTTGTAACAACGGATAAAGACAAAACCTAGAGTTGGATGAGAAAATGTGATTTGAAAATAACTACAGAAGCGTTGATATGCGCTGCTGAAGAGCAAGCTATCAGAACAAACTATATAAAGTATAACATTGATAAGTCAGCTGATTCCCCGGCATGTAGATTATGTAAAGAAAGAGGAGAAACTGTGAGTCATATAGTTAGTGAGTGCAAGAAGCTGGCTCAGACGCATTATAAGAGGACACGATAATGTCGCAAAAATGATTCATTGGAAACTTTGTGAAAAATTTATGCTTGAAAGGTGTGATCAGTGGTACGAACACAGCCCAGAAACAGTCTCGGAAAATACCACTCATAAGCTTCTTTGGGACATGAATATCCAATGTGATCACACCATCGAAGCAAGAAGGCCTGATATTGTCATTATTGATAAGATTGAGAAGTCTGCAATAATTATTGATGTTGCCATCCCTGGAGACAAGAGAATAAATGAAAAAGAGAAATAAATTTTTGAAAAATATCAGGACATCGAACGGGAAATCCAAAGGCTTTGGAGTCTTCGAAAAGATTCTGTGGTACCTGTTATTGTAAGAGCCCTTGGAAGTGTAACACAAAATTTTGAGAAATTTATGGAACAAATCGGAATAGAGCTAAAGATCCACCTTGCACAAAAAAACACATTATTAGGGACAGCCAGGATATTGAGGAGACTATTAGAGTACTGAGTAGGAACAGAACGAGGAACCTTTGATTATTGGTAATAATCAGCTTCCTCACTTTACACGTCGGTTTACAATCTACCAGTGATTTGAACAGCAAATTTACATAATAATAATAATAATAATAATAATAATAATAATAATAATAACAATGATGATAATAATAAGACGAAGAATGAAGATTATGAAGATGGTGATGATGATGATTATCATCATCATCATCATCATCATCATCATCATCATCATCATCATCATCATCACCATCTTTATTGTTATTTTTACTATCATTCTGATAAAAATTAATCATGATAATGGTAATAACAGTGGCAATACTTATGAGTCTACTGCAGCTGCTCGAGTTCCTATCATCATCCTTCTTCTCCACGTCATCGTATCTTTTTACTATTATTATCATTATCATTTTCATCATAGTTACTCTTTTAGTCAATAGAAAAATATTATTTTTTTATTGCCGTCCCTAAATCAATCACAGTAAAAATTAAACAGATAGATATAAACAAACTTACTGCTGACTATATACATCTTCCATAACAAAGGTGAATTAATATATAATTTATAATTTCTCGGAAAAAATGGGCGTATGTATGTATGTATGTGCGTGTGTTTGTGTATGTGCGTGTGTGTGTGTGTGTTTGTTTATGTTTTTATGTATGTATGTATGTTATGCACCTATGTATGTATGTTATGTATGTATGTCTGTATGTACCGTATGCATGTATGAATGTGTGTGTGTGTCTGTATGCCTGTGTGAGTGATATGCGTCTGCGCCGATGACACAAAAATCTCGATGGTTATTGAGTTCGGTTGCTGTACTTTTCTTGTGCATGTCCGATGATTATTGACGATGAGTCGGAAGGAAATGGTAAGCGTGGTGACTCATGGGAAAGCGCTACCTCAAATCTCTCTCTCTCTCTCTCTCTCTCTCTCTCTCTCTCTCTCTCTCTCTCTCTCTCTCTCTCTCTCTCTCTCTCTCTCTCTCTCTCTCTCTCTCTCTCTCTCTCTCTCTCTCTCTCTCTCTCTCTCTCTCTCTCTCTCTCTCTCTCTCTCTCTCTCTTCTCTCTATCTATCTATCTATCTATCTCTCGCTGCATGCGTATCTATGATTCAGTAAATAATTATGATAATAATAATGAAAAGTAATTTAATACGCACATGACGTGAAATCATTTTGAAGGCAATATCTATTTCTATTATTGATACAAAAAAAATTTAATAACCATTGTTATACGGATCTAATTACCTTGTTAAGGGTTTAACGTAATACTCTTTGTAAAAGATGTTTAATATGAAGCATTGTTACTGAATAGAGAAAATAATTTTTTTCTGTCTAGCATGATTATTTCATCTGACGTTATCTTTATAACATTATTATCATTGTTATTTTTATCATGCTTATTTGATTATGCTTTTATTCTTAATATCATTGTTACTACTATTATTGTTACAATTATCATTATCTTTATTGTTGTCTTTATTATTACCATAATTAGTAATAGTAATAATAGTAGTATCTTTTTTTTTTCTTTTTTTTTCTTTTTATTATTATTATTATTATTATTATTATTATTATTATTATTATTATTATTATTATTATTATTATTATTATTATTATTATTATTACTAATATCACTATTACGAGTAGTATTAATAGTAATAATGTCATTATTATCATCATCATTGCTATCATAATAATAATGATTATTATTATTATTATTTTATTATTATAATTACCGTTATGTTATTATTACAATAATTATTATTATTACTATCATTATTATTATTACTATTATTATTATTGTTGTTGTTTTGTTGTTGTTGTTGTTGTTATTGTTATCATTATCATTATTAGTATTATCATTACTATTTTTATCATTATCAATATAATCATCACGATGATTTATTATTATTATTATTATTGTTATTATTATTATTATTATTATTATTATTATTATTATTATTATTATTATTATTATTATTATTATTATTATTATTTTATCAATATTATCATTATTATTATTATCATTATTGTTGTTGTTTTGGGGGTGGTGGTGGTGGTGTTTTTATTATTATCATTATTATTATCATTATCATTATTTTTATTATCATTATTATTATCATTGTCATAATCATTATTATCATTAATATTGATATGTCGCCAATATTGGCTACTAACCATATAAAACAAAAAGCGAAGAAGGTCGGACAAGAAAAACTTGAATCTAGGTGGCATGAAAAGCCTCTCCACGGACAGTTTGCAGCTCGAAGCAAACACGCTGATGTAGATGACACCGCGACCCATCAGTGGCTTAGAAGTTCCGGACTTGAAGGGGAAACAGAGGGTTTTATTCTTTCAGCCCAAGATCAAAGTTTGTTTACCAGAAACTATCAAGCTAATATCTTGCACAATGGCACTGACCCAAAGTGTAGGTTTTGTGAAGACAAGGTTGAGACGATTGATCACCTTGTGTCTGGTTGCTCAATATTAACACCGAATGAGTACAAAAATCGCTACGACAGAGTAGGCAAGTACCTGCACTGGAAGATCTGCAAACACTTTTTGATCGGAACGCAAGATAAATGGTTCGAACACCATCCAGAACCAGTTACTGAAAGTAAAGATGCTACAATCTTGTGGGACTTTCCAATTCACACAGATCGTACTATACAGGTGAATCGTCCAGATATGCTCATCAAGGACATAATAAACAACACCTGCCTGTTGATAGACATGAGCATCCCTTCAGACAGAAAAGTCTCAACGAAAGTGTTCGAGAAGATATCAAAGTATAAAGACCTGGAAATAGAGGTGGAAAAGATGTGACATTTAAAAACCAAAACTTTGCCTATTGTTATTGGCGCATTTGGCCTTATAAAGAAAGGTATTGATAAGTTTCTTGAACAAATACCGGGAAATCCAAAATTGGAAGAACTCACAAAAATAGTTTTAAACAGCACAGGGCATGTTCTCAGAAGAGCCCTATCGATCTAAAATATTTTTATATTCGTGAATTGACTTGACTAGATGTTTTAATTTGTAATTGTTCTGCATATTTTTGCATATTTTTGTTGGTGTTCCATTACCTTAAACTTCAATCACCCTAGGTCACTGGTAGTGACCCGGTGTTTGATTTTAATTAGCAAATGTAAAGAAACTTTTTATTATTATTATCATCATCATCATCATCATTATTGTTGTTTTTTTTATCATCATCATTGTTATCATAATTATTATTATAATTATTTATTGTTATTATTATTATTATTTTTATTATTATCATTATTATTATTATTATTATTATTATTATTATCATTCTTTTATTATTATTATTATTATTATTATTATCATTATTATTATTATCATTATTATTATTATTATTATTAATATTAGTATTAGTATTATTGTTGTTATTATTATTATCATTATTATTATTATTGTTGTTGTTGTTGTTGTTGTTGTTGTTGTTGTTGTTGTTATTATTAGCATCATCATTGTTATCATTATTATTATTACTATTACTATTATTATTTGTTATTATTATTAGTAGTAGTAGCAGTAGTAGTAGTATTACTATTATTATTAGTATTAGTATTAGTATTATCATTGTTGTTGTTGTTTTTGTTATTGCTGTTGTTATCATTATCACTATTATCTTTACTATTATTATCATTATTATCATGATGATCATCATCATTCTTATTGTTGTTATGGTTATTATTATTATTATCATTACTGTTACCATCACTACCACATATCATTAGTATTGCCATTGTCATTATTCCTTCAATCACTATCCTTAGCATCATCACCATTACTATGACTTCCTGCCATTAAAAAATGCTATAATTCATCAATTTTTCAGATCAGTGATTTGTATTGTTAATGATTGCAATTATGACGGCAGTATCATTTATTATAACCATATAGAAAATTGCTCTTTCCCAAATGGTACTGAATATTTACTATAGGAATTACCTGCGATTAGATCATTTTTATTATGTAAAAAAAAAATAATCGGCTTCCGATAAAAGACAAAGTTGAATTGTTTGATAATGATAGAGAGAGAGAGAGAGAGAGAGAGAGAGAGAGAGAGAGAGAGAGAGAGAGAAAGAGAGAGAGAGAGAGAGAGAGGAGAGAGAGATTGTGTGTGTGTGTGTGTGTGTGTGCGTGTGTGTGTGTGTGTGTGTGTGTGTGTGTGTGTGTGTGTGTGTGTGTGTGTGCACCTACACTCACATACACCAAAGACACACACACAACCACATCTACACGAACGCATGGGTCCCAAATCCTTCTCTCCCTTCCCCAGCTACTCACAAGGAGCCTCTCGTCTCGGTCTCGCTCTCGCACCTCCTTAACTTCCAGGACAATTAATAAGATTATCCACATCTGTGTGATTGTGTGTGGACGGCCGACCATCCCTCCTCCTCCTTCCCCTCCTTATCCTTCTCCCTTTCTCCTTTTCCATTTCCTTTTCCCCTCCTCCTCCTCCTGCCTTTCCCCCTCTTTCCCCTCCTTATCCTCCTCCCCTTTCCCCCTTTCCCCCTCCTTTCCTCTTCTCCTCCTCCCTTCCTCCCTTTCCCCCTTTCCCCTCCTTCCCTCTCCTTTCTTTCTACATGCTTCCCTCTCCTCTTCCTCGCCCCTCCCCTCTTCCTCCTTCTTCTTTCTCTCTTCCCCTACCTTCGTCCACATCATTCCCCCACCCCATCCCTCCCTCCCCCTTCCCTCATCTTCCCATCCTTCCCCTTTCCCTCCCCCCTTCTTATTCCTCCCTCCCCCCTCACTCTTACCCCTCCCCTTTCCTAGCCCCCCCTCCCCCTATCACTGCTAATGGTTGTGTCAGTATCACCGAAGAGGAAATTAATTACTGAAATGCTGGCAAGACCATTCTCTGACTCGGATATATGGCTCTGAGGTGGACTTGTTGGGATTGCTCTTCTTGGTGCCTCTTCTCTCTCTCTCTCTCTCTCTCTCTCTCTCTCTCTCTCTCTCTCTCTCTCTCTCTCTCTCTCTCTCTCTCTCTCTCTCTCTCTATCTCTCTCTCTCTCTTTATCTCTTTGTCTCTGTGTCTATGTGTCCCTCACTGTCTCTCATTGGCTCTTTGTCTCTCTCTCTCTCACTCTGTCTCTTTGCCTCTCTGTCTAACAGATATGTTGATGTGTATATTTATTTATGTGTGTGTGTGTGTGTGTGGTGTGTGTGTGTGTGGTGTGTGTGTGTGTGTGGTGTGTGTGTGTGTGTGTGTGTGTGTGTGTGTGTGTGTGTGTGGTGTGTGTGTGTTGTGGTGTGTGTGTGTGTGTGTGTGTGTGTGTGTGTGTGTGTGTGTGTGTGTATGTGTGTGTGTGTGTGTGTGTGTGTGTGTGTGTGTTTGTTTATTTGTTTGTTTATTTGTTTGTTTATGTATGCTTGATGTTGGTCTGTTTCTGTGCTTGTTCATCATATGCTCGATATTCTAAGTGTCTAGAAATTATAGCAGACTCTTAATAGATCATTAAATCTTATTAGATGTATTCCTTTCACACATGTGGTGCACTTGAGAAGCCTATGTAGGATTCTGACTAATGTAAACAAACACAGCTGGGAGAATATTATTAGCTTCAAGCATTTCCCTGCTTTCATTCAGAGTTAAATTAACATAATTTGCACACTTCTACTTGACATTCGATTATTTCGTATAAAAATTAGCGATAGCTCCTATCTTGATTTGGATAAGTTTCATGAAATCCTCGTAACCTCTGTTTTGGTGTAACGTAACATATAATGAAAACTTTAGACATATCTTTACATAAACAAAGGTCGTTAGTCCAGCTTTGATTATATTTGAATGGTATTTATTATAATATAAGAGGGAATAAGTGTTTGTTTGTTCTATCGATCTATCCATCTATCTATCTGCCTCTCTCTCTCTCTCTCTCTCTCTCTCTCTCTCTCTCTCTCTCTCTCTCTCTCTCTCTCTCTCTCTCTCTCTCTCTCTTGCTTTCTCTGTCTTGTTGTGTGTGGTGTGTGTGGTGTGTTTTGGTGTGTGTGTGTGTGTGTGTGTGTGTGGTGTGGTGTGTGTGGTGCAGCGGTAGCGATCTCGTCTAGCAATCTTGCTGACCTGCGTTCAAATCCCTCGCCGCCAGTGGATGGTAAACCCGGCCATCCCTTGCACACAAGGAGTCATTTAGAAGCAAAATGAAACAGACAGTATGTCACACCAAGAATATCCATTGTAACAAATGTAGTCAAACCAAACCTCTCTCTCTCTCTCTCTCTTTCTCTCTCTCTCTCTCTCTCTCTCTCTCTCTCTCTCTCTCTCTCTCTCTCTCTCTCTCTCTCTCTCTCTCTTCTCTCTCTCTCTCTCTCTCGCTCTCGCTCTCTCTCACTCTCTCTCTCTCAGTGTTTTCTTTCACTAATTATATACATACTTCAAATATAGGTCTATATTCTTTGTCCGTCTGATTGTTATGTTCAAATGTTCTTACCATTATTCTTTTATCTGCTATTTGAAATAATCTCGGGTGTACATCCTTAACATTTCTTAACTTCATCGTTGTACATTATCTCCAGCACAGCTTCTGAACTTTAAACCGAAAAATAGTGAAAATGAAAATCCTAAAATACAGACGACAGACAAGCATCACAGCAAAAGCAAGACTGAATAGTTCAGCGTATCCTTGAATTCAAGAGGAAAATTAATCTAGTGATAAAATTAATTTAGTTAGATCATCCAGTCAGAGGGCACAGACTTAATCACAGCATTGCTATATATGGAAATTCAGCATATCTCACCAAGTCTTATGGTTAAATACTTTGTTTTCCTCTATAGATATGAGTATATTTTATCATATCGTATCATATAAGGAGAGACAAAGAGACGTATTTCTAGCGATGCCCAACGAAACAGCACCGCTTGACCGCCTACGCTATCCCTAATGTTGCAAATATGCTGAAACAGTTCCCGAAAGTTTTAATAACAAGGCATATGGCATCGTTATAAAGAAGATAGTGTCAGAACTCCCAGACATTCATGAAATGCGTTATGCAAATCTTTCCTTCGCTGTCCTACAACAAAACAACAGAGGAACCGAGCAACAAACGACTTGATTAGCCACCACCTGCCCAAGTCTCGTCAAGTTAGCCTCAAGGAACTAAGCTAGGCGGACTTGGCGTTTGTTTAAGACTCCACTCAAGTTGTCTCTCGTAATCAGGACGTTTGTAGGCATAATAAGACGATGGAGAGAGAACTTAGCCTGCCAAACAGTCCAAAGAAAAAATCTGTTGAGTTCTGGATTCCGTGTTTGGCATTCGCTGTGTATTTATTATCTCCATCGTTTATCTATTCTATTTTGTTATCATCATTTTCGTTGCTTTCAATATCAGTTGGATATTTTTTCCTAGAGAGAGAATTTAACAAACTACGAAAAATGAATCAGATGCTTTCTTGACTTTATCTTATATATATATATATTTTTTTTTTTTTATTCTTTGGCTTCTAACAGATGCTAACTTATACAGTCTACGAGAAAGGGTTAAGCTGTTGTTTTTCTCCATTGTTTGTTTGTTTGTTGTTGCTGTCACTTTCAGCAATTAATAAGGTAGGGGGGTAGGGTAAAACTCATATGTTTAATTTACGGAGATTAGTTAACCCTTTATACAGTCCACGAGAGAGGAATCTTTGCTTTATTTAAGAAAGCAAAAATGCTACAAAATGATGAACCGAAGGAGAGAAATATACAAAAGTTTGAAACACGTTATTTCATTTTATTTTGCACACAGTATTTTTCTTTGTACTTTATGGATGGTTTTCCTTTCTCTTTTTAACAGATATTTCTCTCCGCAGCTCGCAAGCCTTCTCTTTTCAAATATAATGCGTTGTTGTATTTTTCATGCCCGCACACACTCTCTCATACATACATAAAAACACGCTAACACATACGCACACTCACGCACGTATACATATGAATCCATAAACGCATACAAATAAACACAGATGTACATGCACACGAAAGGAAACGCACACGCACACGCACATGCACACGCACACCGATATATGCATGTTCACATTTTCCATATTCATAGCACATTTTTATGCTGAATAAATTTTCAATATCCAGGCAACGTTACAAGGCAATCGGCTGCTGATATAAGTGGCCCTCGCTTTCGATATCCCATGAACGGATTAATTGTGCACATAGACGCACATGAAATTAATTTGATATCATACGCAGGCATTTAATATATATATATATATATATATATATATATAATATATATATATATATATACATATATAGATAGATAGATAGATAGATAGATAGA
Source organism: Penaeus monodon (assembly GCF_015228065.2). NCBI lineage: Eukaryota > Metazoa > Arthropoda > Malacostraca > Decapoda > Penaeidae > Penaeus > Penaeus monodon. The sequence goes on along the minus strand of NC_051386.1, from coordinate 46,820,305 downwards.
TAGATAGATATAAGTGAGTGAGAGAGGGAGAGAGAGATAGAGACAGACAGAGGGAGAGACAGAGACACAGAGAGAGAGAGAGAGAGAGACAGACAGACAGACAGACAGACAGACAGACAGACAGACAGACAGACAGAGAGAGAGAGGGAGAGATTGAGAGAGAGAGAGAGAGAGAGAGGAGAGAGAGAGAGAGAGAGAGAGAGAGAGAGAGAGAGACAGACAGACAGACAGACAAACAGACAGACAGACAGACAGACAGACAGACAGACAGACAGAGAGAAGCCTGATGGCCTCTTAACTTTGCCACTGTATTGAAAATCTATTCGAATTTTGAGACGGTCATTGAAGACAGGGAAGTGAAAAAATATTGTGCACACTGAACTTGCACAAAAAAAGATGCATTCTTCCATAAGCTGCAAATGCATCGAATTGCAAACGGATTGATCAAACATATCCAATCTGGTGGAGCGTATTGCATGCGCGTGAAAGTGTCGAAGAGGAATATAGTTTTTTCTCCTCAGACCCGTCGCCGATTTACGATTTCCCTAATGTT
>NC_051386.1:46807252-46814752 GCF_015228065.2 Penaeus monodon | reverse complement strand
CACCACCATCATTATCATCACCACCATCACAAATGCAACGAATAATTCTAAAGTTTAATTAGAAAGGTGGATGATTATAGGTAATTTGGCGTTCATGAAACAGGAATTTTGGAATTATGGATGAAGGAGAATAAACTAAAAGAGGAAATGAAGAAGGGAAAAGAGCTATGGGATAACGGAGGAGGAAGAAGGGTAATGTGGATAAGACGGAAGGATTAAAACAAGGAGAGGAATAAGAAAAAAAAAAGGTAAAAGAAAGGGGGAAGAGGAAAGAGATGAGGAAGGAGGGAGAGAAGTAAGATGAGAGTTGGGGGAACGCAGAAGAGGAGGAGGGAGAAGGAAAAGAAGAAGATAAGGAGAGACGTATAGGGAAAAGAGAGGGAAGGAGGAGGAACAATAGGAAGAGAAGAAGAGGAGGAGAGACGCATAGGGAAAAGAGAGGGAAGGAAGAGGAAGAAAAGGAAGAAAAGGGATTTATGGAAGGAGGAAGAGGAGAAAACCAAAAAAGAATTTATGAAAGGAGGGAGAGGGATAAAACGTGAGAAAACTGAGTAGGGGGTGAAAAGAAACATAGAAGAGGAAGAGGAAGGAAGAGAAGAAGACGAAGAGAGGCGTAATGGAAAAAGAAAAGAAAGGAATGTGACGAAAGTGTGGAAGAATGGGTATATGAAAGAATGAAATACAGTTGAAAAGATTTATAAAAGGAGGAACAGAGACAGAACGAGAGAAGACAGAGAAATGGGAAGAATGAAAACGCTGAAAGTGAAGAGGAAATACTGAGGGATTTATGAAAGGAGGGAAGAGGAATAGAATGAGAGAAGAAAGAGCAGTGGGAGACATAGAAGGGATTCATGAAAGGAGAGAAGAGTGACAGAACGAGAGAAGAAATTATTATCATTATAACCATTATAATCACTATTATTGTTATCATTATTATCATCATTATTCCTACTACTATTATGATCACATATACTTCATCTTTATAATTATTGCTAGTAGTATATATATCATACATGATAATAACATTAACATACCTATTATCATAATCATCTTTATCATTAGCCTCGTTATTTTTATCATTACCATCAGAAGAAGAATTTACAAAGGGGAAAGCAAAAGGAGAAGGAGAAGAGAAGACATTGAAAAGGAGATGAAGAACGATATGAGAGACCTTTATAAAGAGAGGAAGAAACATGGAAAGGATTTATGAACAGAAAAGAAGACACGACAGATGAGGAATGTAGAGAGGGAGACGGGGAAATCGATAACAGACAGAGGGACGAAGCAGAGTGGGGGGTGGGGGGAGACGAAGGGAGGGAAAGGGAAAAAGTAAACGGCCTGGGAAAGAAAGAGGACAGAGATAGGTGACAGACAATCAGACAGGCAGAAAGACAGACACAGAGAACGAGAGAGAGAAAAAACACACAGAAAAAAAATAGAAAAAGATTGAAAGAAAGAAAATACTTGTTGCACACCCCCTCCTCCTGCTCCTCCTCCCTCCCTCCCTTCCCCTCCCCACCTGTCTTCACTTCGTACCACTTTAATGCATATCACAAGGAGGGGGAGAGGGGGTGGGGGTAAGGATCTCGTATCGAATGACATACTATACTACTTCACAAATAAAAACTCCAGTTAATTTCAATTTTCTCCGGCGATATGGGAGGACCGCACGCACTTGTCCTCTTGGTAAACCCTCTGTTATCACCGGGTTGGAAGGCAATATTTCATCTCAGACTTATCACTTACCTCTTGGTCTATAATGTATTATTCATTAATAGCTACACAGGGCTTTTACTAGCCTCACATTGTTCTCTAGAGTTCAATATTTATAGGATGGCTGATTATATACCACGGGGGAATAACACATTTTTTTACAGTTTAGTGTCATGACTAATATCAATTCTGTGAGTCATTTTTTTTGCATTTTCCTTTTCTCTTGTTTCGTTTTCTGTTTATTTTATAACAAAACAAAATCGAAAGATCACAAATTTAATATATTATCCCTATTCTTATTATCGTTTTACACTGAACGTTAACCAATTAGATATATCAAATGTGGAGGAAAACAAACACGTTTTCTGTCACATATATATTGATATCACGTTTCAGAGTGGGCGTGGCCTAAGAACCTCGGTCTTCGGTCAGCTGATTGACTGGCGATACACAGCGACACTGCAACACTTCGCACTCACACTTTACACTCACACTTCACACCTTCTCCCTGTACGTGGCGTCAATAAGCGGGTATGAATCACCGGTCACTGTGCAGCCCTCCATATGTCAGGCAGAAGGAGGCAGGGTGGCTGCCTGCTCGTGTTTGCTCGGGTTTCTATGCTTGACTATTTATGTGTTTGCTCAAACAGACGCAGACACAGAGGCGCACACACGTACCCAGATACATAGACACATGTCGGAAGACGTGCACATCCTCAAATACACACTGACACAAAAGTATTCTTATACATGCTCATACATTAGGAATATATGAGCGCGCACAAACTCACAACCGTACAGATACATAAATATGCACACATACATATTTGTGTGTGTGTGTGTGTGTGTGCGTGTGTGTGTGTGCGTGTGTGTGTGTGTGTGTGTGTGAGTGTGGTGTGTGTGTGTTTTGTGTGTGTGTGTGTGTGTGTGTGTGTGTGGTGTGTGTGTGTTGTGTGTGTGTGTGAGTATATATGTGTGTGTGGGTATATATGTGTATATACTATACATATATATTTAAATATATTATATATGTTATATATATATTATAAAATTATTATATATTGTATGTATATATATATATATGTATATATATATATATATATATATTATATATTAGATAAAAGGGAATACATAGGCTTTATATTGTATGTATAATTATATTTTAAAATTTAATTATTATTTTTATAATATAATATTTATATATATATATATATATATATATATATTATATATATATATATATATTATATATATATATAGCTATAAATGCAATAATCACAAGCACGTTCTTCCCGCAAGCTATTTCACAAACCCCAAACAGACACCTTCCGCCGTTGACGTTGCCTGTCCGTGCGCCATTATGGACTTGCCAGGAAATGAAATGATTTTTATATCCTGACAGAATCTCGTAGATAAATGGACTGGAAAAGGGAGTCTAGCCACCGCACTAACGAAATTAAAAGTGTTGGTCGGTGCATAGTGGGGTGGGGTGGGGGGCAAAGGAAGAGGGGAGGAGAGGAGGGGAAGGGGAGATACAGTGGGAGAAGGGGAGAGGGTGGAGGATGGATAGATACGAGGGGAGGGGATAGCAGGAAAGTATTTTAATTGGCCAAATAGATCTTGGTATACCGAAGAAGGGACATTAGCCGTACCCAATGAGACTGCAAATCCACGAACTTTACAAACGGGCTTACTGACATCCACATCGTTCCCATCCACGGCAAGCATCCATCCCTCCATGTCATTAAGAAAACCACAAACGAAGTAATTAAGTGATCCATCCAGTTCCACCCGCGCTCCCTCTCCTGTTCGCAGCCATTGCCTAAACGAGATAGATGGCGCGGAGCCTTTCTATCTCAACTCTCCAACTCAATCCATCAGATGCGACATATCAAAGGCGATTATCAGGGCTACTCTGGACGGCGAGCGAATTTCCTCCTTATGCGCATTGGTGTGAAGGGCGAAGCAGGTGTGCAAAAATGTCATTTAGGGATGGACCAGGAAGGTGAGCGAGTTCCGCCCTTATGCGTCCCGGTGTTAAGGGTTATGGGTAAGCTAGGATTTAGAAAAAAAAAATTGTATAATAGAACGATTGGGCGAATTTCGTCCGTATGCCATTCGTCGTTAAAGGTGAAACAATAATCGAAAATTGTCATCAAATGATATGCTATGACGACGAGCGATCTTCGTCCTCATGTATCCCGGCGTTAAGGCTGAGACATAGGTACAAAAATGTCATTTAAGTGTATTTTGGATTCTTAATGGTGTTTCCAATTTATAGTGACCAAGTTTGGGGATGACGGCGAACTTTTCGGGGAATGATAAAGGGAAGAGGAATAGCAATAATGACGTTTATTGATCTATCCATTTACACTTCTGCTTCTCTTATGGAAATGGTTTCGACTTTTGTGTATTTTTGACATGGCGTGCCCATTCGGAAATAGAGAGAGGGTAGTGTCGTTGACAGAAAATCACAGGCAGCATTTACGATATGAGTAATGACAAGAATAATTTTAAACTGTAATGATCATAGTGATGATGATGTGATTATGGAGACCATTATGGTAATAATAAGGGTGATATTAATGATAATAATGTATTTATTATAAAGATGATTACAATGATAATAATTATAATGATGATGATGATGACAGTAATAATGATAACAATAATAATGATATTATATTAAAGATGATTACAATGATGAAAATTATAATGATAATAAGAATGACAATAATAATAATAATAATAATAATAATAATAATAATAATAATAATAATAATAATAATAATAACAATAATAATAATAATAATAACAATAATAACAAAAATAATAATAGAGATGGTTGCGATATTAATGACACTGAAAAAAAAAAAAATTCCTATCAACATTGTCATGAGTCAGAGCATCATCATTACATTTCATGAATAGAAGTTGATGTTCATGTTGTAATAGCGCATTCGAGTGTTCTCTTATAACAATAACTTATTGGTTTTATGATTGATATACTTTTTTAAAAATCTGAATAATTAGTAAAATGTTCCTTTATCTAAAAAGTGTCCCTTTTTTGCCAAATCGGTGAGTTCGCTGGAATGAAATTAATATAGTCTAATGAGGAAAGTTCATCAGAGCGAATCCGATGAGGAGGATGTAATTACAAAAAAAATGTTTATTTTGCGATTGGCAGATGAAAAAAAATAAAGAAAGAAAAGAAATAAATAACTGGTATTCGCATTGTGTGAGAGGCCAAAATTTATGATTTTATGAAAGAATATGGAATGGGTAGAGTGGGTGGGACTTTTTAAAAATTCTACCTTCATAAGTAAATATGAAATTAATAGAGTTTTGATTTGCGAAGTCATTATTTCTTTTTTTATATAGCGGATAAGATTTTGATTTTTGCGATAGCGGTGTGCTGTGTGTAATATGTGTGCAGGGTAGGAACATGATGGTGAGTTTGTAGTTATAAATCAAACTTTCTCTAACTACCCTTTACATTAATTATTTTTAATTATTGTTTACTTGGTTGACGATATGCTGTCCATCTTTTTTTTCTATAAAATTTCCCTGGTGTTTCTGGTTCACCCTCACCCTCCTCTCACTCTCTTTCTCTCACCACATTACCTCCCTTCTCTTTTCTACATCTGTATCTCATCAAACACACGCACGCACACACGCAAATACAAACAAACAAACACACACACACACACACACACACACCACACACACACACACACACACACACACAAACAAACACACACCAAAACACTCGGGCATTCAATTATGAAAGAGGGATCATCTGCCTTATCTTTACCCCCTCTGTTCGACGCTTTCCCTGTAAGCGATGGAGCATCATAAATAACTGCTCGTTATCAGGCCCTCATGATTAGTTTGACCAAACCGATAAGCGCTGACCCATAAGTCGGGATACAGCTGCCCGAGGTCACGGTCAGGACAGGAGGTCAGGCCAGGCGAGGTCACACACCGAGATGAGATAGATGCTCGAAGGCAAACTTCCCGGGAGCTTCCCCGGGTCTTCGGAAATTTTACTTATTTGACCTTGTTTGGGGACTGTATTGCTATGAACGTTGTTATTATTATAAGGATTTGTCAGTGCCTCAATCTCGTTATCTCTATTTTTTTGTGTGTAATGCATATAACTAACAAAAGCAAAAAACAAATGTTTTTACCAATGAAAAAGACAATGATAATGGTTGTTTTTTGTGTAGTTCATATACTAACGATAACACAGCATATGATGCTTCTAACAATGAAATGCAATGGTAAATGATATTGATAATGACAATAATTTTTCATGCGTAATTTTAGAGCATTAAATTTCCGGTATCACCATCTTTATCACCATAATTATTCCGATACTGTTATTGTTCTATGTGCATTGTTGATGTTGTTTGTAATCTTTTCAATCATGTGTTTTATCTCCATGCTCATTATATTAATTTTTTTATCATTATTAATTGTTAGTAGTAGTAGTCCCACTGTTATTATTACTTTTATCACAGTTATTTTTATTTCATTACTATAATCATTATCATTATTATTTTTGTTTTTATTACCATAAGATTATCATCATCATTATTATAATTGTCATCATTATTATTATTATTATCGCTAGTAGTACATTTATTATTGTTTTTTATTATTATTATTACTGTTATCATTATTATCATTATTATTATTATTATTATTAATTATTAGTAGTAGTATTAGTAGTAGTAATAATAGTAATAATATTAATAATAATGTATTATCATTAGGATTACTGATATTATTATTACCATTATTATTTTCATCATCCTAATTGTTATAATTGTTATTATTTTTACTTTCATTTCCACTGTTATGATCACCGTTATCATTCTCAAATTTCTCATAATTATTATCATTGTTTTGTTGTTATTACTATCATTACAGTTATCGTTGTTATTATAATCATAATGATCATTGTTATTATTATTATTATTATTATTATTATTTTTTGTTGTTGTTTTTGTTGTTGTTGATGTTGTAGTTTTGTAGTTGTCGTTTTGTTATTATTATGATCATTATCTATTATTACTATTATTATCATTATCATTATTTTTGTTATCATTATAATCACTGATGTTATTATTATCATCGTTATCATTACTATTATCATCATTATCACCATTATCATTATCATCCCTATCACCATTATCATTATCATCACTCTCACCATTATCATTATCATCCCTATCACCATTATCTTTATTATTACTATCATTTTCATTATTATTATCATTACTATCATCATCATTTTCATTAGCATTATTACCCTTATTATTATCAATATTATTGTAGTTTTTATCTTTATTAATATTATTATTTTTGTCATCGCCCTCAGTGTTATTATCATCATTATTATCATTATTATCAGTTTTATCATCATAATCATCACCGTCACTGTCATCATTATTATCATTGATATTATCATCGTCATCAACATTATCATTGATATTATCTTCGTCATCAACATTATCATTACTATCATCATTACTACGTTCATTGTTGTTACTGTTCTTGTTTTTGTTAGCAATGTTATTTCCATTACCATCATTGTTACTGCAATTACTGTTACTATTATCATTATTTCTGCTGGTATTTTTGCAGTATGGTGGTGACCGCGTGGTTTTGAGTCTGTATAGTCAACAAGATAAGATCAGTAAAACAGTTTCTGACAATATCACTGGCTTGTCCCTTTATTCTCTTATTACAGTTATTAATCAATCTTTAAATGTTAGTACT
>NC_051386.1:46792252-46794752 GCF_015228065.2 Penaeus monodon | reverse complement strand
TCATAGCAGTAAAGTTGCTATCTTACATTCTATCACTGCTCTGTTGCATTTCTTGTCCTAGTTATGTTCGTTAAGCGAAACGAACACGAGATGCAAGCTATGGTAAGTCGACAGGCACGTGCAATATAAATACTAATAACAGGGTATATTTTGAAAAATATGTAGTCGTTTGCAACATCCAAATTACCTTGTGAAATGTTGAACCATTGATTAACTTGCTTTATTGAAAGGAGCAGCGATATTTTTTTACCTTCAGCTAAGGCTTGGTATATATTTATGCTGTGTTTTGATATATATTTCGAATATGGTTTATTTCGATGCCAGTTTCAGAGTTCGCTTTTCGTAGAGTTTGCATGGAAGCGCAAAAATAAAAGTAAAAGAGAGAATATGAATAGAACTAAATAAAAAAATAGATAAATCTATGTGTGAAACAGACAGACAAGATTAGTAAGACAAGAAAAGAGACAGATAATGAAAGAGAGAGAGAGGAGAGAGAGAGAGATGGGCAGAGAGTGTACAGATCATTTTATGTCTTACAAAATACACAAAACAATTAGGCATTGAAACTTTCACTCCAAAAATCTAAAATGCTGTTTTCTTTGGTCGAATCATTCCCATAAAACAATCTTCATCGATAAAACTACACCAGCTATTATTTACGAATGTTTATTACAATAATTCTTAACTTTATGAAAGGTTCTCTCTCTGTACAAGGCAATGCTTCAGATTATCATTAATTACATTAATTAATAAATTTTTCCGTAGCAAGTCCACTCTTATTTTCGTGTTGCAATCTTGCCTTTCATAATAGTGTAAAAGAAAAGACAAGACGAAAAGCGGGAAATAATTATGTATAGAATATCAACATTTACAACGAGAGGGTAAACATGATTTGTGATACATGTGCATGTGCTTCTGTGTGTGTGTGTGTGCGTGCGTGTGTGTGTGTGTGTGTGTGTGTGTGTGTGTGTGTGTGTGGTGTGTGTGTGGGGTGTGTATGTGTGTGTGTGTGTGTGTGTGTGTGTGTGTGTGTGTGTGTGTGTGTGTGTGTGTGTGTGTGTGTGTGTGTGTGTGACTAATGCATTGTACATCAGAATTAATTTTGTTGGGAATATTAATTTGGTTATCACATTAATGCGCGATTTACCCACATGAAACATAAAACAACATATATATTCCTCAAAGTCCAGATAACACAAAATTGCTTTTACGACTTAAACACGCAAAAACACACGGAATATAGAAAAGTAACGAAAGAAATGAATAAAAGGATGAACTTCAAAGTGGTCTTGATAATCTACGACGACACGCAATTCCTCCCCCCCTTAAAAAAAAAAAAAAAAAAAAAAAAAAAATCTTACCATCTGTCAGAATTGGGGGTTAGGGAGAGGAGGAAGAAAGACGAGAAATAAGAGGTAGGAAAAGTGGAAAGGGGAAGGAGGAAGAGGAAGAGGGGATGGGGGAAGGGAGGAATATAAGAGAAAGAGGAGGGGAGGGGGGAGGAAAGGATGGGAAAGGGAAGAGAGGAAAAAGAAGAAAAGGGGGGAGAGGAAGGAAGATAGAAGGAAGAGAGGAGTAAGAAGGGAGGAAGAGGAAAGAAAGAAATGGAGGGAAGGAAATGAAGGTGGAGAGGAACGGGGAGGGGAGAAAGGGAGAAGGGGAGGAGGAGGGGGAAGGGGAGAGGAGGCGAATCGAGAACAGGGAGGAGGGATTAGGTGGTGAGAAGGAAGAGGCGAAAGGGGAAGCACAGGCAAGGAATGATAGAATGGGGGTGGGGGGAGGAGGGGGGGAGTGCCATGGAGTGCCACGGCGTTGACAACTCAGGGCGGCATTGATCCCCCATCCGTCATGGCGCCCCAGCTTATATTTACCGGAAGGAACAGGAAACGATGACAGATATTTGGGTGAGATGTGGCTGCCATTCCCGCCGCCGCCCCCGGGGTCAGGACCTCCCCCCCCTCCCCATCTCTCCTCCCTCCCCCCTCCCTCTGACCCTACCTTCGCCCTGCCTCATACCCCCTCCCCCCCTATCCCCCTCCCCGCATGGCTATTACAGGAATCGATCGCCGGGTCGACTCGTTACGGCCGCTTGTGTACACGCACGTGCATGTCTGTCTGTTTGTATACAGACACGTACAAACAGTTGTTCAGACACAAAATTACCTCTGAATATATTGTACGCGTATGTATGTTTACAGTTAAGATAAATGAATTGTTAGATAGATAGATAAATGTATATGATATATACATCCATATTGTATGTGAGGCATATGTACATATAAATGTAAACATACCAAAACACACACACACACACACATGCATATGTGTGTGTATGTATATATACATACATACATACATACACACACACACACATATATATATATATATATATATATATATATATATATATGAATATATATATATATACATATATACATATATATACATATATACATACATACATACAACACACACACATATATATATATATATATATATA
>NC_051386.1:46779752-46784752 GCF_015228065.2 Penaeus monodon | reverse complement strand
AGAGAGAGAGAGAGGGGAAGAGGCAGACAGACAATAGAAGACGACAACAGACAACAGCAGACGACGTCAGACAGACAGACAAACAGACAGACAGAATCCTAAAGACAGACAGAGACAGACAAAAAAAAACAAGCAAAAGACAGCCAGACAGACTTCTATATGAAAATTTAAAACATGAAAAGGAAAGAGAGCGAGAGGGGGACTGGGCTTTCCTATGATGATCTCAAGCCTCGCGGCCTCTAAACATATTCTTTATTCCAAAACATCCCAGCGATCTTGTTTTGAACTTCAGCACAGCGCCGGCCGGAAGTCTTGTACCCTTGTAAAACGCGCGTTTTTTCATCCTTCCCCCGGTTTTCTTTTAGCCTTTTTTCAAAATAATGTATTAAATTCACCATTCATGTCTCATCCTTTTCCCAAACACATCAATTTAACTTTTTCTCATTTGCAACGCATATCCTTCACTTCACTTTTTTATTATCATATTTCCCTTCAAGACGAACAACAAATACAACAAACAAATCACACCCTCTGCTCTATGCACCAATATCAATGATCTTTAAGATATGATATATTTTTTCTCGATTTCTCCCAAGTTTTTTCCCTGTTATTTATTTGTTTTTGCGTTCCCCCGTGCACGTTTGCAACTCTGCTTGTTGCAACTTGAATACCCCCCCCCCATTCCGCCCCCTTCATCTGCATCGTCTTATGATAATACGCGTCAACTAAGACGAAAAAGACTCTTAATCTCACGACATAATGTATACCAGATCACCGAGGAGGGAATAGGCAAGAGGGAGGGAGGGAGGAAGGGAGGGAGGGAGAAAGAGAGAGAGATACAGAGAGAGAGAGATACAGAGAGAGAGAGAGAGAGAGAGAGAGAGAGAGAGAGAGAGAGAGAGAGAGAGAGAGAGAGAGAGAGAGAGAGAGAGAGAGAGAGAGAGAGAGAGAGAGAGACAGACAGACAGACAGACAGACAGGCAGATAGACAGGCAAACAAAGAGACAGAAATAAACACATGACACACAGAAACAGAGAACAGCAAAAGCAAAACGAAGAAGCAAACCGAAAGAAAATTAAGAGAAAACTTAAAAAAAAAAAAAAACTCCCCCCTCCCCCCAAAAAAGTACGCCCCCCCCCTTCCCCACCCCCCACCCCCCCCCCCCCAAAAAAAAAAAAAAAAAAAAAAAAAAAAAACTCCTATAAATATTCGGAGTTCCCAAAAGCAGCAACGGTGATAAATAGGCGAGCCAAAGGGGACGTTCTTCAGATGGAGAGAGATTTCGCCCCCGATAACGGCCTCGCTCGCGCCTCTTCGGACACAGACCGGCAATGCGACCTCGGAATATTCATGGCCGGGACGTCGTCACTCCTCAGGATCTCCGGAGGTGTAAGAAAGGAAAAAAAGAAAAGAAAAAGGGAGAGAGAGAGAGAGAGGGAGAGAGATGGAGGGGGAAAGGAGAGAGAGAGAGAGAGATGGAGGGGGAAAGGAGAGAAAGAGGAAGAGAGAGAGAGAGGGGGGGGGGAGAGATAGAGGGGGAAAAGAGAGAGAGAGAGAGAGAGAGAGGAGAGAGAGAGGAGAGAGAGAGAGAGAGGAGAGAAGAGAGAGAGAGAGAGAGGAGAGAGGAGGAGAGAGAGAGAGATGGAGGGGAAAAGGAGAAAGAGAGAGGAAGAGCAAGAGAGAAGGGGGAGGGAGGGAGGGAGAAAAAGAAAGAAAGAGAGAGAGGGGGGGGTTGAGGGAGAGAGAGATGAAACGAGAAAGAAAAAAGAAAAATGTGAGAAAAATGGGAAGAAGAAAGAGAATAACAGGAGTGTATATAAGATAAATAAGATTTAAATAAGAAAGAAAAAAGATACTGAGAATTTATTTCTGAAGATTCCAGAATTAAAACAGAAGGAAATTATTTTTTAAAAATGAAAGCCAGACTGAATGTAATAAGAAAACATAATAATAAAATAATGATAAAAGATAAAAAAAAAAAAAAAAAAAAAAATACCGAGAGAAATGACAAAAAAAAATAAAGAGGATACGAATTAAAGATACAAGAATTAATAAACTAAAAAATAAATAAAAACAGATTGACTGCAATAAGAAAACAAAAAGCAAAAAAGAAGATTATGTATTTATTTGTTTTTTCTTATTACAGTCAATCTGTTTTTTATTTTTTTAGTTTATTAATTTACGTCTCTGTTAATTTTTTTTTTTTCCTTTTCGATTTGTTTTCTTATTACATTCAATTTGGTTTGTATTATATATATATATATATAATATATATATATATATATATATATATATATATATATATATATAATAGATAGATAGATAGATAGATAGATAGATAGATAGATAGATAGATAGACAGATAGATAGATAGATGAAATACCTGTCATCCTCCAGTGCGAGACGATTCCCTCCTCCTTGGGACTATCAAAAGAGGTTATCGGAATGACTGTCTTGGGAGGTTCGAGGTTCTCAGTAGACACTGAGGTGGTCCTCGTCTGCCTTATATGCTGGGGTATGGCTTTGTCTGTCTGTCTGCCTGTTTGTCTGTCTGCCTGTCTGCGAGTCTGTTCGTCTATCTGTATATCTGTCTGTCTGTCTATCTGCTTGTCTCTCTGTCTCTCTCTCTTTGTCTTAAGGTTATCATCATTATCAGTATCAGTATTGTTATTGGTATTATTAATATAATTACTATCATCATCGTTATTATTATTATCTTTACTATTAATGTAGTCATTACGATCGTTACTATTAGTTTTATCATTCCTATAATCATTATTTTTCATTATCGTCATTATGATTTATATTCTCATTTTCACCATCATCATCATTATTATCACTATCATCATTAAACCGTACGCAAATTTCGAGAAAAAAAGGTCACATTACGCACAAGGTATCCCCCCCCCCACGAAAAAAATAATAAAATGATAATAACAAATCAGTTAGGCCTTTCGTATCGTAGCAGAAATACTATAGGATTAACATACAGTACATTTCCGTAAATCTAGAGACAGCAATTTCCATAGAAAGATGGATCGGTTCCCATAATACGCACAAACAATGGGATATCTGATAACCGAAAAAAAAAATTCTTTTCCTACTCCATCATCTCAAAAAAAAGATAAGTTGGTGAAAACTGATGAATGAATGGACGATGAAAAAAGGTATAGATAATATAGTGGATGGATGTATATGAATGTAGGTAAAGTAATACATTGATAAGCGGAAAAAAATATTAATGGCCAAAAAGCCAGAAGAATTGAATGAACGAATAAATAAAACACACAAAAAGAAAAAAACAAAAACAAAAGAGCAACAAAAAACAAGCAAAAACAAAACAGAAAAAGAATACACATAAAAAAAACAAAAAAAAAACACGTAAACAAGAACACACACAAAAAAGACACTCAAAAAGATCAAGAAGGAAAGAGAAATAAGGAAAGAAAAAGAGTAAGAGAAATGACATAAGCGACCACACGCGGAAGAGCTATAGAGGCCCTGGAAACCACTGAATATAAATGAAGAAGAGAGAAATCCACCAGGATCTGGACGCCGGAGGAACTGAAGCCGGCGGCGGAGAGGAGGAGGGGAGGAGGAGGAGGAGGAGGAGGAGGAGGAGGAGGAGGGAGGAGGAGGACAAGAGAAGGGGGAGATAAAGAAGAAGGGGGGAGGGAGAAGAGGGGAAAGAATGTTGTCTTGGAGAAGTTTGAGGAGGAGAAAAGAGGGAAGAAGGGAAGGGGAGATAAGAAAAGGGGGGAGGAGATGAAGAGGGAAAGATGTTGCGGGGAAGTTGAGGAGGAGAATGGGGAGAAGGGAGGGGAGATAAAAGGGAAGAAGAGAAAAAGGGGGGAGATAAAGAGAAAGGAGGAGGAGAAAAAGGGAAGAAGAGAAGGGGGAGATAAAGAGAAAGGGAGGAGAAAAGAGGAAGAAGAGAGGTGGAGATAGAGAAAGGGAGGAAAAGAGGAAGAAGAGAAGGGGAGATAAAGAGAAAGGTAGAGGGAGAAAAAGGGGAAGTTTGAGAAAGAGAAAAAGGAAGAGGGGAAGGGGAGATAACGAGGGAGATGGGAAAAGTGGAGGAAGAATCTCGAAGAAGTTTGAAAAGGAGAAAAGGGAAGAAGAGAAGGAGAGAGAAAAGAGAAGAGGGGAAGGTGAGATAACGAGAGAGGCGGAAAAGAAGAAGAAGAGGAACCTAAGATCAAGGAAAAGGAAGAAGGGAAGGGGTAGATAAAATGAAAACGAGGGGGAGAAGGAAACGAAGAGTTTAAGAAGAATAAAAAGGAATAGGGAAAATGGGATAAAGAGAGAGGAGAGGTGGGAGAGAAGGGAGGGAATAGGGAAGCGAAGGAGAGGACGAAGAAATAAAAGGTATAGTGGGGGAGGGAGGGATAAGGAGATAAAGGAGAGGAGAATGAAGAAGTAAAGAAAGAGATGGAGGATGAAGGAATGGAGATGAAAAGGAAGGAAAGGAGGAGGAGACAAAGAGAGAGATAGGGAATGGTGAGGAGGCAGATTATTAGCTTAAGACGAAGAATAAGGAAGAGGGAAGGATGAAATAAAGAGAGAGGTGGGAAGGGGAAGAAGGAAGGAAGGAAAGAAGATGAGAAAAGGATAAAGTGATGCGGGGAAGACGAAGAGGGAGAATAATACCTCAATGAAGTTGGAAAAAAAGGAATAGGAAAGGGGAATAAATATAGAGGTGGAAGGGAATAGAAAGATGAAGGAAAAGAAAAGGAAGAAATAAAGAGAGGAGGTGAAGGATAACATGATGATGGAAAAGTTTAAGAAGAAAAGGGAAGAGGAGGAGATGAGCAAAGGGTAATAAAGAAAGAAAATGGGGAAGGAGGAGAGGGGGATAATGAAGGAGAGGAAGGAGAATACCGTCTTGAAGAAGTTTAGAAAAAAAAAAGAAAAGGGGAGAGAGAGATGGTAATGATAAAAAGAGAATAAGGAGATAGATGAAGAGAGGGAGGTAAAGAAGGCGATGGAGCGGAATAAG
>NC_051386.1:46744752-46747252 GCF_015228065.2 Penaeus monodon | reverse complement strand
GGAGCAGAAGGAGATCCTGCCTCGCTACCTGGGCTCCTCGAGCAGCCCTTGAGGGAGAGGAATGGCTCCCGGGATCCCCAGACGCCGAGGGATCCCCAGTCGCCGAGGGATCCCCAGACGCCGAGGGATCCCCAGTCGCCGAGGGATCCCCAGTCGCCGAGGGATCCCCAGTCGCCAAGGGATCCCCAGACGCCAAGGGATCCCCAGACGCCAAGGGATCCCCAGTCGCCAAGGGATCCCCAGACGCCGAGGGATCCCCAGACGCCGAGGGATCCCCAGACGCCAAGGGATCCCCAGTGCCGAGGGATCCCCAGACGCCAAGGGATCCCCAGTCGCCAAGGGATCCCCAGACGCCGAGGGATCCCCAGACGCCGAGGGATCCCCAGTCGCCAAGGGATCCCCAGACGCCAAGGGATCCCCAGTCGCCGAGGGATCCTCCGCCTTTTACTGCCGCTGTCTATGGTGACGCGAGGGATAGTGTCTTCGTATTCTTCTTCTCCTTCTTCTTATTATTATTTTTATCTTTATTTTTATTTATCTTTTTTCTTTTTCTTTTTCTTCTTCTCCTTCTTCTTCTTCTTCGTCTTCTTCTTCGTCTTTTTCTTTTTCTTCTTTTTTTTCTTGTTCTTCTTCTTTTGATTTTATTTTTATTCTTATATTTGTTTTTCTTTTTGTTTTCCTTTCTTTTTACTTCTTCCTCTTCTTTTTCTTCATCCTCTTTTTCTTTTTCTTTTTCTTTTCCTTTTTCTTTTTCTTCTTCATTTTCTTTTTCTTCTTTTTTTTTTCTCATCATCCTTCTTCCTTCTTCTTCTTTTTTCTTCTTCTTCTTCTTTTCTTCTCTCCTTTTCTTTCTTCCCTCTTCTTCTTTCTTCTTCTTTCTCTTCTTCTTCTCTTTTCTTTCTTCTTCTTCTTCTTCTTCTTCTTCTCTTCTCTTTTCTCTTCCTTTTTCTTCTTCTTCCTTTCTTCTCTTCTTCTTCTTCTTCTTCTTCTTCTTCTTTTCCTTCTTCTTCTTCTTTTAATTGTTGCTAAATTGCATCTTACTTTATATGAAGCGAAAAATGGATGAAAGTGATGTAAAGTAAATAAACGCGCGAGCTTCTGTTTTTTTTTTTCTTTCTTTCTTTCTTTCTTCCTAATTACTTGTTGTTAATTATATCTTACTTTAAATTAAGGAGAAGATGTATTGAAGTGATAGTAAATCATTATGCAGCAGAGATTTTATGATGGATATGCACAGGGAGAACATTCTAACGCAGACTTACACACATCAAAATCACATACAAACAAACAAGCGTACACACAGGAAATTACACATATACAAATACACCCACTTGTTTTTGTCGATGAAAACGTGTTTGAGCTTTATGTGAAAAACTCAATTTCAGCAAAAGAAAATACTATCAGACTAAATCAGACTAAATCCATTCCAATATAAAGATTGTATTATGATCGTGAAAAAATGAAGTAACAAAAACGCTACATCATTTTAAAAAAGGCTTATGAATAGTGCAACAACCTGCTTAGATCAAAACATTTTCTCGCTACAGACCATTATTAAAATGTTATTTATGCTCAGTAATATTTTTATTTATTAGATAATGGCTTTGGCTAATGCTAATGAAAAATGTGACATCGGTATTGAAACTGAGTGAAATGTCTAAATACTACTGAAAGTTATGCTTATAAAGATTTCGATGATATGATATTGCGCTAGACAAGCATTCTGTCTTTTTTCATTAAGCTACTCACTTTTCTCTACATGGAGAGGGAGAGAGAATGGAGAAAGAGAGAGAGAGAGAGAGAGAGAGAGAGAAGAGAGAGAGAGAGAGAGAGAGAGAGAGAAGAGAGAGAGAGAGAGAGAGAGAGAGAGAGAAAAGGGGGAGGGAGGGAGGGAGGGAAACAGAGAGAAACAGAGAAAGACAAAGACAGACAGACACAGAGAAAGAGACAGAGAAGAGAGAGAAGAGAGAGGGGGGAGGGAGACAGAGAGAAAACAGAGAAAGACAGAGACAGAAACTGAGACAGAGAAAGAGAGAGAGAGAAGTCCTAACACCACGTTATCCCTTGAACAACACTGGGGTTGGGGTGGGGTGGGGGGTGGAGATACGGGGAAACAGAGATACGGATACAAAGAAAGACAGAGAAAGGAAGAAACAGAGAGAGAGGAAAGAGAGAGAGAGAGAGAGAGAGAGAGAGAGAGAGAGAGAGAGGAGAGAGAGAGAGAGAGAGAGAAAGAGAGAGAGAGAGGGGGGGGAGGGAAGAGAGAGAGAGAGAAACAGAAACAGAGAAAGACCGAGACAGACAGACAGAAAACAGAGAAAGAGAGAGAGAGAGAAGTCCTAACCCATCCTGCTATCATTACCCCCCCTCCCCCTCCTCCTCCGTTATCCCATGAACAACAGTGAACAGCCTCCTCCCTCCCTCAGCCTTTTGTTCTGGTCGTCGGTATGGAAACACTTCGGCATTAGCGGTAATTAGCTTTGCAATTTATGATAATCAA
>NC_051386.1:46734752-46737252 GCF_015228065.2 Penaeus monodon | reverse complement strand
ATTATTTTCTACCACAAATATTTCCCGTTAAAATAAGAATCTTTTTCCCATTACTTCCTTTCTTTATCATTCTTGCCGCCCCTTCATCCTTCCCTTTTCTCTCTCCATTTATTTACTTATCGGTAAAATTCTCCATCGGTACTCTCTCTCTCTCTCTCTGCCCTCTTCAGTCCACAGTGCACTTGCCCCTTTGCGTCACTTACCCTCAATAACACTCGACTTGTACTTCCCGACTGAGTGCTTTGCGCTAATGAGTTTCCTATGCCACATTGGCTTCATTAGGACTAAGCACGCCCCCCCCCCTTCTCCTCTTACAGCTTTCCTTACCTGACAATGCACCTTCTTAAATGACCTTTCGTCCCCCCCCCCCCCTAAACGCACCTCCCAGACTCCCTCACCTGTAGTTTGAATCCGCAATTCTTTGTTGTTATTGTTGTATCTTTTTTTTTTCTCTGTTCGACTTTATATCTTAACTTCATACAATATTATAACGACTTTGCAACTCCCTCTCGTCTCCTTCACCGGTTCTCCCTCTCCTCCAATGGGGTTTTCAATTTCCCATAATGCCTTAAATCTGAGTAGTTTCGCGTCTAATAACTTTTCTCAGGAGTCGTCTTTATCTAGTGGAGCACCTTCTGGGGCCTAAGATTCAACGCACCAATAGATTTTTGGGGGCCGTTTCAATTCTCCCTTTTCCAATCTCCATCTGTCTCCCTTTGCGTTTGTCTTTTTTTTTTATTGTGTCCGTCTCTTTCTCTCCGTCTCTTTTTATGTGTCTCTCTGTCTCTTTCTCCCTGTCTTTGTTTCTGTGTCTCTCCGTCTTTTTCTCTTTGTCTCTGTTTCTGTGTCTCTCTGTCTCTCGATCTCTATTTCGTTTCTGTACTCTCTCTCTCTCTCTCTCTCTCTCTCTCTCTCTCTCTCTCTCTCTCTCTCTCTCTCTCTCTCTCTCTCTCTCTCTCTCTCTCTCTCTCTCTCTCTCTCTCTCTCTACCTTTCAGTCCTCTTGGTTCCATCAGCACTCCCCTCGCTCCTCCCTCTTTTGAATTGGGTTTCCCCTTTTATATTGTATAGATCTGACTGGCGTTATATATTACTAGTTGCACTCCTATATCTAGCCATTTCTCACCCTTTTTTCCCTCTCTCCAGATTCGAAAAAAGCAGATATATTCGAACCGTGTATTCTCTCTTCCCCCTTTCCTCCTCGTTCTCCTCCTCTCCTCACTTACCTTCACTTCCCCTCCTCCTCCTCCCTCCCCCTCCCTCCGCCTCCCTTCTCCTTATTTCCCTTCCTCCTCCTCCTCCTCCTCTCCTCCTCCTCCTCCTCCTCCTCCTCCTCCTCCGCCTCCTCCTCCTCCTCCGCCTCCTCCTCCTCCTGCTCCTCCTCACTTCCCCTCAGCATCCGAACGCCCTCCCTCGGCACAACAATACACTCTCACAACGACCCGCCAGGAGCATCATCTCCCTCAGGTAAAGCCCTTATCTCCCCATCCCCTTACCCTCCTCCTCCCCTTAAACAGTAGGGGGGAATACCCATATTATTGACGCTGTGAGAGGGGAAAGAGGGGGATGTAGGGAGGCCTCTGTGTTCCGAATGGATAGATCGTAATTCTTTTGCCGATGCTGCAGAATTCGAGGCGAGTTGGGCGTAAGAGGGGTCTAGACACAAACTAACTTCCCGATGTTTATATCTCGTAGTCTTAATTAATTTGTGAGAGATCTCGGAATACAAAAAAAAAATGAAATGTGTGCGTTTCAAGTTTGTGTGAGTGTATCACTTTTTTTCTCTCTCTCTCTTCTCGCTCGCTCTCGTTTTCTCTCTCTCTCTCATTCTCTCCCTCTCTCTCTCTCTCTCTCTCTCTCTCTCTCTTCTCTCTCTCTCTCTCTCTCTCTCTCTCTCTCTCTCTCTCTCTCTCTCTCTCTCTCTCTCTCTCTCTCTCTCTCCGTCTCTCTTTCACTCTCCCCCTGGGATTTTAAGGCCTCCCACTGAGACTGATATGAGTTGGGATTTATTCGGTTCGTGAGTGGTGTCCGGAGAGAAAAAAAGGAAAAGAAGACATTGGCAAAATTGAATGTGTCTGAAAGAGTCTCTTGTGGAATTAAAATCATAGCCTATAAGCCGAGTTTGAGAACTGAGCTTAAGTCTGGAAAGTATTGTTTGAGTAGAATGTATAAAACTAATAGGCAGGGAGTCTTAAAGGCATGAGTACTTAGCAAATATTAATAAATACAAGTCTGTGACAACAGAGTACAAACGTACATCCACAATAGGATGATGGTCAATGTCCATACAAACAGAACCGTGGAGTAGATAGATCTATATGGGTCCAGCGAGGTCCCTTGAGGGCCCCCTGTATATTGCTTAGGTGTGTGTGTGTGTGTGTGTGTGTGTGTGTGTGTGTGTGTGTGTGTGTGTGTGTGTGTGTGTGTGTGTGTGTGTGTGTGTGTGTGTGTAAACAAACCTAATCTGACATACGAAAAGATATATACACACATACATGTAT
>NC_051386.1:46719752-46722252 GCF_015228065.2 Penaeus monodon | reverse complement strand
AGAGAGAGAGAGGGAGAGATAATGAGAGAGAGAGAGAGAGAGATAGACATCTCCAGTATCATTATTATTATTATTAAACTTATTTTACTAGTTATCATAACTCCATATCTTTTTTTTTTTTTTTGCTCTATTATTTTTGTCGTTATTAATGATATTATCATTATTATTTTCATGATTTCATTTATCATACATTTTATTACTATCATCATTATTGTTATTACATCATCTTAGTTTTATTTTTGTATTAGTTTTTTATCATTATTACTATTATTATCATTATCATTACTGTTATCATTATTTTTGTTATTACTATTATCATTATATATTGCATAGTTATGCTTTATATTAGATTAGTTTAGTATAGTACTAGCATCATCTTGCTATCATTATTATTATCATATCAATATTATTATCATTATAATGTTATCCATATGTCATTATTTATTTTATTATATCATTATTTTATTATTATTACATATCATCATATCTGATTTTATCATTAGTATTATTCATTATTATTATTACTCATTATCATATTATTCATTATCATTATATTATATTATATATATTAATATAGTATCATTATCGCTATTATAGTAGCAGTATAGATAATATAGCATAATGTATCATTATCAATATATTATCATTATTATTATTATATTCTTATTTATTATTATTATCATAAATTATTGTATTATTATCATCATCATCATCATCATCATCCTCAATATCATAATATTTATTGAATCACCAGAAATTTGTATTTTAAAAAATCCAGACCCTAGTAAAAAGACAATTATGTTGGCGCTAGGAAAATATATCGCAGAATGGTATCGATTATCTCCATTCTTCCCTTTATCATCGTTTCCCATCCCTCTTCCTTCCTTACCTTCATACAAGTGTCCCATCCTAACATTCATTAAGATTCATTAATATTCATCAATTAATTACAGCAAGATATTTTTTTTAATCATTCTTTTCTTTGAAAAATAAAAATGATATATATCATTCATGTTGACAGATATAGAACAGATTCGTTCCCTCTATTTTTTTTACTTTCTTTCTCTCTGATTTTGCCTTTTTTATCTTCTTTCTATGATAAAGAATCTCATTTCATAACTCCTTTCAGGGCCATAAAACACGGCCCATTAAGATCTCATTAATGTGAAAAAATGAAGTCTATCTCCCTATATATCTTCATAACACTTACATTTTGAAAAAGGACGAAGAATGGGAAGATAGGAAAAAGGGGACATTTGAATATTAAATTTGTTTGTCTCTATCTCTATTTCTCATACACTCTGTCATGGCTCTATCCTTTTCTCTCTCTCTTTCTCTCTCCCTCCTTCTCTCTCTCTATCTCTCTTTCTCAACCCTTCTCTCTCTCTCTCTCTCTCTCTCTCTCTCTCTCTCTCTCTCTCTCTCTCTCTCTCTCTCTCTCTCCCTCTCTATCTATCTATCTACCTATCTTTCAATCTATCTATTTATTTCCCTATCTATCTCTCCCTCTCTCTCTTTACCTATCTATCTATCTCTCTATCCCTCTCTCTCTGTCTCTCTCTCTCTCTCTATCTATCTATCAATCTATCTATCTGTCTGTCTTCTCACTCCCTCATCTACTGTCCCACCCTTCTCCCTCCCTCTTTCTCTATCGATTTATCTTTATCTATATATCTGTCTGTTTGTCTGTATGTTGGTCTATCTATATATCTATTTATATATCTTTCAATATATTTATCCGTTTATTTATCCGTCTATTATTTATTACCAACCTGTCTATCTATCTATCTGTTAATTCATCAGTCCGTCATTCTAAACCTCTATCTATCTTCATATCCATATATACTTATTTCTATTTACCTATCTATATACCTTTGTGTATATTCTTTTTTTATTTTTTCTCTCTGTCTCTCTGTCTCTCTCATTTTCTCCCCCAATGTCTCTCTCTCTCTCTCATCTCTCTCTCTCTCTCTCTCTCTCTCTCTCTCTCTCTCTCTCCCTCTCTCACCTTTCTCTCCCTCTATCTTCCTCCTCTATCTCCTTCTCTTCTCTCTCGCTCTCACTCACCCTTTCTCACCCCATTTCTATATCTACTTATCTATTTTAATCCACTATAGACATTAATTCTCTATACACTTTAAAAATAGACGAAAAGCCGTGATCTCCCCGGCAGCCATTGCAAACGATGCATGAAATGAACGAAAGACGTTGATGCCAAGTTGCATGAGAAACACCTCTATACTTGGCCCTTAAATTCGTTGCATGACTCAACAGGCACTCGGGGAGATGCAATCCTCTCTTTATATGAAATTCTTTTAAATCATATGAAATAATAAAATAGGTGAGGTCTGTTAGCTATCATGCACATAGATGTCTGTGCGCATGCGAGTTATTATATTATATAGTGGTCGTATTAGTGTTGGTGTTTGTGTTCGTTTTCATCATCATTGTTATATCTATTATAATGGTGATAATGATAATAACGATAATAATGAAGTAG
>NC_051386.1:46662252-46664752 GCF_015228065.2 Penaeus monodon | reverse complement strand
TATATCTGAAGTTAATAGGTTTTACGTAAGGAAGGCGGCGGAAGTCTCATTGAACAAGAGCTCACATAAAATCACCTCCATCGGGCCTGAAAAGTACCTAGACTCTGGTAAAGACTCGGATCCTGCAGTTGGTTAAACAGCATGAAAACTCTAGAAGAGCTAGTTCATCATAAAGAGCGAAACGTATACACAGTATCTGAGAGTTGATATCAACACTGCTGAAAGTTGCACGAAGCAGATCGGAATTGTGAAATAGACAGCTAAAAGGACGTCCTTACAAAGATTAACGAAAATGCG
The DNA here is from genome assembly GCF_015228065.2 of Penaeus monodon. Lineage (NCBI taxonomy): Eukaryota > Metazoa > Arthropoda > Malacostraca > Decapoda > Penaeidae > Penaeus > Penaeus monodon. The sequence goes on along the minus strand of NC_051386.1, from coordinate 46,664,455 downwards.
GAGAACAAATCTCTCCATCAGTGGTCACGAGATGCTGGGCTTGAAGCCGAAACGGAGGGTTTAAATAATGGCTGCCCAAAACCGAGGCCTATATGCAAGAAATTTTCAGGCAGAAATCCTCCGTAATGATGCGAATCCAGTCTGTCAGTTCTGTGATAAACAAAATAGACTACCTCGTTTTCTGGCTGCTCTGTCTTAGCGCCATCAGAATATAAGAACAGACATGAATGAGTCAAGCAAAATATTCACTGGAAAACCTGCCAACATTGCGATCTGCTGTGTGCATCGAAGTGATACGAGCATAAACCGTCATAGGTAGTACAGAATGACAAAGCCACAATCCTCTGGGCTTTGGAGATCAACACTGACAGAACTAGACGAATAGACCCGACAGTGTCATCGAGAAATTACCCGGAAAAAAACTAAGTTGCTGGATATAAAAGATTGTCCTAAGCACTGTACTGAGAAAGGCCCTGTCTGTCTGATTTGTCTGCGTTGTTCGGTGCAATTTGTTTAAGCTTCAGCTTTATCTACGATCACTGCAATCAGAAAGGCTAATTATCTTCCTTCTGATTGCCCCAAATTTCTGGTGAAATGGCAATATGACTGAAAAAATAGCTTGTGAAAAAAATTTAATGATAAATAATGATAGTAATAATAATAATAGTAGTAGTAGTAGTAGTAGTAGTAATAGTAGTAGTAATAATAATAATAATAATAATAATAATAATAATAATAATAATAATAATAAGAATACCAATGATAATAATAATGATACTAATAATAATAATGATAATGATGATATTGATGATGATGATAATGGTGATGATGATGATGATGATGATGATGATGATGATGATGATGATGATGATAATAATAATAATAATGATAATAGTAGTAGTAGTAATACTGATAATAACGATGATGATGATAAAGATTATCATTATTATCATTATTATTATCATTAGTAGAAGTAGTATGATATCATTATTATTATTATTATTATTATTATTATTATTATTATTATTATTATTATTATTATTGTTATTATTATTATTATTATCATTATCATTATCATTATTATTCTAACGATAACGATGATAAAGATTATCATTATTATCATTATTATTATCATTAGTAAAAGTTGTATTATATTATCATTATTATCATTATTATTCTAAAGATAATGATGATAATACCAATAATGATAATGAAAATAATAATAATAATAATAATAATAATATTAATAATGATAATAGTAATAGTAATAATAATAATGATGATTATAATAATAATAATCAGAACTGAAATGAGGGAAATAATAATAATGGAAAAAATAATAATGATAATGATAATGATAATAATTGTAATAATAATAATAATATTATTAATGATAACAACAAAACTGATAATAATAATTATTATTATTATAATAATAATAATAATAATAATAATAATAATAATAATAATAATAATAATAATAATAATAATAATAATAATAATAATAATAATAATAATGATGATAAGAAGAAGAAGACGAAGAATAACAACAATACTGATGATGATATTGGGATATGATACAAAATTTCGTTAGGCAGAGATGTGTAATTTTTTTATAGAAAAAAGGCCAATAATATGCTCTAAACTTCTGTCATGAGTTGATTTATTTCTAAACAAATTAATGAAGCGGTACATCTAAAAACGAAATAGAATAAAGAAAAATAAGTGAATCTGAATTAAACGCTTCCAAAAATGCATCTATTGGAGAAAGTAAAATGGTCGGCTATTAATCTGGAAATCAGTCGGTTTCATAAAGCAGGGTGAACACAGTCAGTATTTCTCTCGGTAATTTTCCTACTGTCATTATTACTGATGTGTTTACTAATCTATGGTCAGTACCGAAAATTCGCACTGGTGGATTTCCAAAATATTTGAAATCTCTCCGTTGGTATGTGGGCGGAGCTTAAATAACCGATCGTGTGTATATCAAGCTGCCATTCCCGCCAGTGCTAGCTTTGCATGAAATACCAATTCTGTTACTTTATTTGCGCTAAATTTACCGTATATCTATTTGTTTCTGCTTAAGTAAATGTAAACGTCTTTCGTGTACGTTGTTTCCACTTCCTTAAAGAGGTTTAATTTGCCAAGAGTTTTCCGTTCTGCTGGCCAATCTTTCACCTGTCTCGTGTTTTCGCCATTTCTC
>NC_051386.1:46649752-46652252 GCF_015228065.2 Penaeus monodon | reverse complement strand
AAATAAGAAAAAAAAAGGAAGAAAGATAGAGGAAAGAAAAGAAAAAAAATGAAAAGGAGAGAAAAAAAAAACAAGAGAGAGGAAAGAAAAGAAGAAATAAAGGGGAAAGAAAACAGCAAGAGAGAAAGGAAAAGAAAAACGAAAGAAAAAAAAAGAAAAAAAAAAACAATTACGCCCGTATGTTTATGCCTTACGCGTGCTTATTTTTTTATTTTTTTTATGTCTGTGTAAATATATACATGTTGATCTGTCTATCGGTCTTTCTGTCTGCTTGTCAGTCTCTCTCTTTGTCATCTATTCATTCATGAGAAAAAATAATAAACCCCCTTTTTTATCTTGCTAAAATATTTTTTTGCGTCTACCTGTCTGTCTGTCTAATTGTCAACCTTTCTGTCTATTCAACTATCTATCGGCTTATTCATTTATCTATCTGGATCTTATATATTCATACATTTAACTAATTACTTTAATTGTGCTATTTATTAATCAGTCTGCAAAACAATCTCATTAATTTATTATTATTTTTTGTGTCTATGAATCTTATTTAGTTAGTGTCTTCCAACATTATCCGTCTGTTTTTTTTTTTTTTTTTTTTTTTTTTTTTTTGGGGGGGGGGAGGCCTTGTCATTACTGCTGTGGAATCGTTTATTTTTGTTTACCCTTTTTATTGTCTCTTTTATTTTTGTTCGAGCGAGTTATTAGATTCCCAGTATGTCTCACTTTTATCAATTTTATTCTCTTTTTCTTTGACGTGGTGAAGTACTTTCGTGATCCACTCCTGTTTCGTATGAAAATATCTAACATATTTCAAGATCAATTATAAAAAAAGAAAAAAAAATGTACGTGTTATCTATTTCTCGGTTGACAAAAAAAAGATAATCTAAGATAAGATAATAAAAGATAAGAAATTCTTTTCTACCACTTCTATATCTTAAGATTTTACTCCAGTGAGGCATAGTGGCGATAAATGTCGAGTATGATGAAAGTGAAGATGGAGATGGGAGGAAGAGAGAAGAAAAGGGAAAAAAATAAGAAATTGAAATTAAGACAGAAAGAGCAACGGGAAGAAGTGGAAGGAAAAATGAAGAAAATGAAAAATAAAAACAAAATCAACAAAAGAAGAATAAACGAGTAAAGTAAACAAAAAAAACAGTAGATTAAAAACAGGGAAAAAGGGCCGAGGAGAGGAAAAAAAAGTAAAGAAAAACAAATCAGAATAGAATAATAAGACTAGATACAGAAAATAAAAAATCGAAAAAATAAAAGAAAACAAAACGAAAAAAAAAAACAAGACAATAAAAAAGGTAAAAAAAAATACACGAAACAAAACGAAACCACTAAGAAAATCAAACAAAAAGAATATCAAGAACAAGGAAAGGGAAACTCAAAAAAAGGTTCTTAGCGTCTTGAAGAAAATTCCCGCCGCCGCTGCCCTTCTCGCTCGGACAAGGAAGGTGGCGCCGCGGGAGACAAGTTCACAAAACTCTAGCTGGACGTCATAGATAAAGCTAAAGTGCGCCGGGGAGTATTTGTTCAACAGATGAGTAAATAGATAAATAGGTTGATTAATGAATGAATTCTTAGAATGGCAAGGATCATTTTAAAACACAATAACAGAAGTGGAGTTATCTTTATCTTCACTGTCAGAATAATTACTGTTATCATCATAGTTATTGTTACTTTTCTTGATGTTATCATCATCATCATTACATCTTCATTTTTGTTATTATCATTATTATCATTATCACCATTACGTAGTTGTTTTTATTATTATTATCATTATGCTCATTATCCCCATTATTACTATTATTACTATTATCATTATTATCATTACTACGATTGACAGCATTATCATTATCTTTATTAGAATTGTTACTGTTGTTGTTCTTCATACTTTAATTATTATCATAATTATTATAATTACTGCCGTTGTTATTACTATTGTTCTTCTTTGTATCATTATTATCATCCTTATTGTTATCATTTCCATTATCCCTGCTACCAATACGACTGTCCTCAGAAACCCTTGTTCTCACGATGATTTTACCGACATTCCTTTCACTAAGACCGAGCCATCCGTGTGTAGTCCTGTTTCAGTAGGCTTCTTGCAATGTTGCAATTTAAAGTTTATCTCTATGAATATTTTCTTCGCTTTCCTCTTTATCATTGACCTTTTTGATCGCCATGTTTTTTATCGTGTTCCTTTTGAGTAGAACTCTTTTCATGAATCGACGCTAGCATTATTTGAATCTCGTGATCACTGTTTGCAATTGGTGTGGGATCATCTACATAAGTTATATAAACCTTGATCTACATATGTTATTGCCAATACCTAAATCTTGAAGTAGGTTCTTGTGTATGGCATATTGTTCATAGAGAGGAAACAGACAAGGAGGCAGCACACAGCCTTACCGAACAACACATTCGATGGTCCCTTAAAAGGTTGCAATTTGCTCGTCATTATTTTTTCAGGTCGTTCAATGAAATGTTATGTTCATGT
>NC_051386.1:46602750-46607152 GCF_015228065.2 Penaeus monodon | reverse complement strand
ATATATATATATATATATATATAAATATATATATATATATATATATATATATATATATGTGTGTGTGTGGTGTGTTGTGTGTGTGTGTGTTGTGTGTGTGTGTTATAACACACACACACACATATATATATATATATATATATATATATATATATATATATATATATATATATATATTAATATATATATATATATATATATATATATATATATATACTGTGTATGTATGTGGTGGTGTGTGTGTGTGTGTGTGTGTGTGTGTGTATATATATATATATATTATATATATATATATATATATAAATATATATATATATGTGTGTGTGTGTGTGTGTGTGTGTGTGTGTGTGTGTGTGTGTGTGTGTGTGTGTGTGTGTGTGTGTGTGTGTGTGTGTGTGTGTGTAGAGAGAGAGGGCAGGGAAGGGTAAGAAAGAAAGAAAGAGAGACCAAACCGATCATATCATTTCTTAGCTCAAGCAAACCTCCGTCACTAACGAGCCAAACCGGGAGAGCCTCCGCCATTTACTGTTCAAATCCCCGATATTTTGCACCGATTTAGTGACATTGTTTCTTGGTTTTGGAAGAGCATGGGCCGCGGAACTTGCGGAATTCATGAGTTTCTTAAATATCTCTAGTGTCTTTACGATCAGTTTGCAAAAGAAATGATATGGTAAAAAGCTTCATTGGGATGTTCTTATAAATGGGAAGGTCAGACTTTTCAATTAAGATGTTAGGCGTTATTTCCAATAATACCTTTATCTGTTTGATATTGCATTTAATTCATTCCATGTTTTTTCGTTTCGTTTTGAAACTTAACTTTAATTTATTTTTGCAATTATCCATTAATTTGCTCTACAAATTTATCAATAATTTATATATTCAACTGCATATTCCTAATGCTCTACTCAGTTATTTGATTATTCATCTGAAGATTTATCTACTTCTCTAATGTCATTAGGCTACCGTCTTTATTTACCGTAATATCCGCAACAATTTTAGTCTCATTTTCTTTCAAGGTACAGAGAATGTTCCTTCATCTGTTCTAGGGTAAACTGTATAAAACTAAAGGCGTGTAATGCAGTTTTTGTGTGTGTGTGTGTGTGTGTGTGTGTGTGTGTGTGTGTGTGTGTGTGTGTGTGTGTGTGTGTGTGTGTGTGTGTGTGTGTGTGTGTGTGTGTGTGTGTGTGTGTGTGTGTGTGTGTGTGTGTGTGTGTGTGTGTGTGTGTGAATTGAATTCTGTATGTAATCATATATAATATATCCATGATAGGTTCTGATATGTATGAACCCTGACTGATTGTTTGTTCGTTTGTATTTTTCTTCTTTCTTTAGTTTCCTTTTCAAAGAGCTGCTTCAGTACCATTTAGGTCGACATGATTATCAAGTAAAAGTGGAATTACAGTAAGACTATTATACCTGGCATTCTGCAGCTCAATAGAAGCCTTTGTGATAAAAAAGTGACTTCTTTCAACACTATATATACATATTTCAAGGCACTTTCTTTTTATTTCATTTATTCTGAAGTTATCAACGATCTAAAAAGCAGTTGTCTCAATAATGTAAAAATGGAATTGAAAGATAAATAGCAGTTTATGAAGTATTTCCTTCTACTTCATCTTCTGATCTGTAAAACTGATGTCTCACTCTGCAGTGCACTAATGTATATTAATGTAACATATTGTACTTATATAACCTTTATAATTTTTTAGTAGGATTTTAGTTCACCAGATTAGAAGATATAAAGTTTTCAATTGAAAGGCAAGAATAAATAATGTATGAAAAGTGTGGAATATTTTGATTTATGAGGTATGTAAAATATGCAAAATGAACATGTAACATTACAAATTGAGGAAAAAATTAAAGCTGACGAAAACATTTACTAGGACTGCAACAAGGAACAGAAGAGACAATAGAGTTTAGGGGGGAAAAAAGCAACGACCCCCAGCGTTATGGGCGCCGAACAGCTACGAAAATGGTGGCAAGGGTAAGTTGGTTTCCCTGAGTCAAAAGGGGATAAGCCTACGTCGGACCAGGGCGAGGGGGAGCCAAGGAAAGTCCGAAGCCGAGAAAAGCAGCTGGCGGGCTTATACATAAATTATTTTATCAACTTACTCGGAGAAATGGTTGAATAAAAATTTTGTTTGTTATATTGTACAACCCAAGGAAACTGAATAATGAAGAAGCTGGGTATAGAGGTTATTTTATTATAGATAAATTAATGAGATAAACATTTAAAAATAATTATATACGATGTCTTTCTCGTGTGCTGTGGAATGCTTATTCGGCATTTGCGAAAAAGAATATAAGCCAAATAAAGAATACATGTTATTACTAATAGACACCTAAATGACTAGAATATTAGAGAAATTTAATCAAATTGAAATGTAATTTTCAACGACTGTGACTATTTACAGTGACCAACGGTATTTTGAAAACGTTTATTTACATTCTTATTTTCTAGAATTTAAAACTTGATGTAGGAACTGTAATGCCATGCTAGGTGTGCATAGCCTCAGTAACATTTCAATTTCTCAGGAACATCACTTTGCCTTTATTATTAACGATATTTACTGAAGGTACAAGAATTCATGAGAAATACAGGCTCATATGATTCAGTCGTACCATCCGATAAATGTCTATTTTCGGATAGCTTTATCCGTATTTGCGCGGAGGATCTTGAAACACCTAACCATCACATCCGCCATAGAGTTCGTCGTTTATCCACTGTGTATACTGGTCAACGCGAGTGTAGATACCTGGGAACTTTGCGTCTCCACACCCGTACCCTGTGCTCACTACGCCCACGGTATGCATGGTCAAAAATTCCGTCAAGACAAGTGGACCTCCGGAGTCGCCCTAAAATCACGTATAAAAGGGGGAATAGGTTGGAGAAATTGCTATCATGAACTGGAGATCCTGGTACTTAATATCTCACTGATATGCATATAAACATTTAGACAAATATAGTGACAGTCAGCTTAGTAGATAGATATTTAGGTAAGGAAGCGAACATCTATTTTATTTCATGAAGTCTATAAAAAGTATTAAGCATTGCTATTCCCTAAAAAAAAAAATGGCTATAACCTTCTAGCAATGATAACATCCTACAACCCACCCTGCAGACGTCGGCGAGCTTCCCTGCGCAGAGGAGTGAGTCCGTGATGCCCTCAGGGTATTCGGTGGCGAAGATGTCGCCCGCGGAGGAATACGTCTCCGCGCACTCCACCTGCGGCAGGACTTCCACTTCCACATTGTGTAAGATCGTCGAAGCCAAGTCTGGCGGTTAATGGAATGGAGGAGAGGAAAGAATGTGAAAAAAGGAGGAAAAAAAATGCAAAAAATCTATATGCCCCCTCCACCCGAATACTCAGGAAATGGGGAAATCAGGTGCGGTCACGTAGGGCCTACTGATGGACGCCTCGGTGGCTGAGCACTTTTGGAGCCATCTGCGTGCAACAATATTCACGGTAAAAATTTACAGTGGACATTGGGTTAGTGTATCAATAAAATTACTTTCATTAAAGAAATTTAATAATAATGGCTTAATATCAGAGCAAACTTGCCATTACTTGACGTCCTTCCCCAGCCGGACACAGTGCACACACGGCCGTCCAGCTGGAGATCTCGCCGAGGCAGGCAGTACGGGCGCACCGCTGCCGTGAACTCCACCTGCGGGAGAGATCTTGGTTTTGAACGGCGGTCTGCTAGCTGGGCGGATATGCGTTCTCGAAACGTTATGCGTTCATTTATATCATAGTGGTGGTGAAACTATTTTAGAGCGAAAAAGAAGGTAAAACAAATTATCATCTTTGCCTGCATTTCATTTGGAGAGAAAGAGAAAACAAAAAGAGAATCAGCGTGATCAGAAATGATAAAATCGAAGCCATGAGTAAAGAGAAAGAGACGGAGGGAGAAAATGAATATACATACATACAAAATACACAAAATTCAAACCTAGCATGAAGACCCCCACCTTCTGTTTCAGCGTGATGATGGCGATGTCATTGTACCTCATGGGAAGAACGTAACCTTCGTGCACCCGAACGGCCGCCACGTCGTAGTCAAAGGCCTGGCTCTCGTCCACGCTTTCGAAGTCAACCTCACCCAGCCGAACCACGGACGGTCTGGGGAAACGAGGGGACGAAAAAAAGACAAATCTCACAGTTATTTGACTGAGAAAAACAAATGAGGAAAATCAAAAGAAGGAAGAATAACGATTAAAAAAAAATTTGGGGTTTTTTTGTTTCGGATATTTTGTGTTTATGATAAGGCGGTTTGCGTTTTTCCCCTTAATTTTATTATTAGTATCTGATGGTACTTATGAAAGTGGTGTCGAGGGATGTGAAAGTTAAGATCAACAGCAATAAAAATTTTTAAAGGAAAATTATATTTATAGGAAAAA
>NC_051386.1:46595278-46600150 GCF_015228065.2 Penaeus monodon | reverse complement strand
GGGGATGGAATTGTTAAAACAATGAACAACAATTTACAAATATACGAATAGAATTTTCCTCATACTCCTCTTCAATGTAGAAATGTCAATGTGTATAGAAAAGTGCCAAATGGTTTTCACCGAATTGTAGACAGACAGAGACAGGGTTTTACAGTCATAGGGACATGAATGTTCTTAGTACAGAATCGAATATCATTTCGGTTAAGGGCCCGTGCTTTATTCAGTAAACTGTTAAGAGATTTCAATATACATATTTCAAGTTACCCCGTGTCACATCACCTGTGGATAGTGCTCAGACCAATAATCCATATTTCAAGCCTCCTGATGAATGGTCTTGCCAGGTTTCGTATTTTGCTAACAAAAATGTAATATATCATAATCTCTAGAAATTCTGTTTACCTTGTGTAATCTCAGTTAAAATGTTTGTTCCTGTTTACAGTGTTTGGTGCCGCGTAGGTAAGCAATATGGGGTAGAATACCTTAATACAAAAAGAAAAATAAACCGATATATTTCGGCTTCGACTTAAGAACTTATAACTCGCTAAAACAGAAAATTAAGATTACCGGTATTATAGCTTATCCATATTATATTTTCTAAATCTGATATATCAATCATTCTATGGATTATACTCACAATTCTAGTTTGTTAGATTTAGTAGTTTACTTATTCTTTCACTGATCAGGTATTAGGTATTTTAAATATTTTTCTATTCATCTTTTACTAAACGTTGTTCTTTTCTCTAACTTCGCTGGGTAACTAACGCCTAACAGATATTTTCAGATAAACACGATATTTTTCTAATAGCTTTCGTCTTGCTTTAAAAGGCCAAGCACGCACTCCCGAGGCAAACGAAGCTCGGCTACGATATCAGCCCTGATTGCTGGGGAGGGTACGATAAGGCCAGGGCCAGGGGAATTGAAGGGCAAGTGAACGACCGAGGTAAGTCATTTTGATAATTTATTTATTGCGATGCACATTCATGATGCGATGGATATTCAGGGGAGGAGGGGGGGGGGGGGCTGCTACTCCACACCTGGTCTACAAAATCTTCACGTCACATATTCTGGCAGTACAGAGCCCGGGAACATTCGCCTTTAGTGGCGGCATTCACCCCCATGAACCCTCACTTGTGTTAAATTTCTAGCTTATATATATATATATAGATAGATAGATAGATAGATAGATAGATAGATAGATAGATAGATAGATGGATGGATAGACAGATAGATAGAAAATAGTAATGGCAGGATAGACAAATGTGTGTGTGTGTGTTGTGTGTGTGTTTATATTAATATATATATATATATATATATATAAAATTTTATATATATATATATAAAATATATGTGGTGTGTGTACACATACACACACACACACACACACACACACACACCAAAAACACAAACAAAAACCACACACACACACACACACACACACACACACATATATTATATATATATATATTATATATATATATATATATATTATATATATAATATATATTATATATATATTGTGTGTGTGTGTGTGTGTCTGTGTGTGTGTGTGTCTGTGTGTGTGGGTATAACACACAACAACACACATATATATAATTATATTTTAAATATTATATATATATATATATATAATATATATACATATATATTATATATATATATTATATAATATATATATATATATATATATAATATATAGAAGAAGAGAGAGAGAGAGAGAGAGAGAGAGAGAGAGCGAGAGAGAGAACACACGCAAAATATATAATATGATATATAGTATTAATATAATATATATATATATAATATAATATATATATGATATATATATATATATATATATAATATATATATATTATATAAATATATATATATAATAATATATATATTATATTATATATGTGTATGTATGTGTGGTGTGTGGTGTGGGGGTGTGTGGTGTGTGTGTGTGTGGGGGTGTGTGTGGGGTGTGTGGTGTTGTGTGTGTGTGTGTGTGTGTAGAGAGAAGGGCAGGGAAGGGTAAGAAAGAAGAAAGAGAGACCAAACCGATCATATCATTCTTAGCTCAAAAAAAAAGCAAACCTTCCGTCACTAACGAGCCAAACGGGAGAGCCTCCGCCATTTACTTTTTCAAATCCCCGATATTTTGCACCGATTTAGGGGACATTGTTTCTTGGTTTTGGAAAGCATGGGCCGGGAACTTGCGGAATTCAGAGTTTCTTAAATATCTCTATGTCTTTACGATCGTTTTGCAAAAGAAATGATATGGTAAAAAGCTTCTTGGATGTTTTTATAAAGGGGAAAGGTCAGACTTTTCAATTAAGATGTTAGGCGTTACTTCCAATTAATACCTTTATCTGTTGTATATTGCATTTAATTCATCCATGTTTTTTCGTTTCGTTTTGAAAAATTTAATTTATTTTTGCAATTATCCATTTAAATTTTCCTACAAAATTTATCAATAATTTATATATTCAACTGCATATTCCTAATGCTCTACTCAGTTTATTTGATTTAAATTTATCGGGAATATTATCTATCTCTAATGTCATTAGGCTACCGTCTTTATTTACCGTAATATCCCAACAATTTAGTCTCATTTTCTTTCAAGGTACAGAAATGTTCCTTCATCTGTTTTAGGGTAAACTGTATAAAATAAAAGGCGTGTAATGCAGTTTTTGTGTGGGGTTTTGTGTGTGGGGTGTGGTTTTTGGGGTGTGGGGTTGTGGGGTGGGTTTTTGTGTGTGGTGGGTGGGGTGTGTGTGTGTGTTTGTGTGTGGTGTGGGGTTGTGGGTGTGTGTTTGTTGTGATTTTTTTTGTGGTTTGTTTGTGTGTGTTGTTGTTGATTTTCTTCTTTTTTCCTTTAAGATGTATCCTTAGGTTCATGATTTTAGTATGAAACGGACTATTGTTTTGGTTCCTTTGTATTTTCCTTTCCCCTTTTTCTATTTCAAAGGACTTTTTTCATTTTTTCCAATTATCGACAGATTTTAAAAAGTAAAAAGGAATTAAGTAAGATTTATACCTTCTTCTTCACTTCTGAACCTTTGTAAAACGTGACTTCTTCAAATATATTAATTACATTTTCAAACCTTTTTTAATTTTTATCGGGTTTATTCACCGATTAAAAAAAAGTTTTCAAAATTGAAAAGGAAGAAAATAAATAAAGTTTGGGAATATTTTATTTATTGGTTGTAAAATATGCCCCCTGCTGTCATTTAAAATTAAGAACAAATTGTACAAAACCTTTATAATTTTATGCAAGGAACAGAAGAGAATAAAGTTTTATGAAAAAGCAAGAATAACAGTAGAAAATTGGAATAATTTGGTTTTGAGTAAAAATAAGCATGAACATGAACATAAAATGGGAAAAAAGCTGCGAAAAATTATAATAACAGGGAAAAAGAGACAATAGAGTTTAGGGGGGAAAAAAGCAACGACCCCCAGCGTTATGGGCGCCGAACAGCTACGAAAATGGTGGCAAGGGTAAGTTGGTTTCCCTGAGTCAAAAGGGAACTGACCGGGAGTTGACTGGTCAGCCTACGTCGGACCAGGGCGAGGGGGAGCCAAGGAAAGTCCGAAGCCGAGAAAAGCAGCTGGCGGGCTTATACATAAATTATTTTATCAACTTACTCGGAGAAATGGTTGAATAAAAATTTTGTTTGTTATATTGTACAACCCAAGGAAACTGAATAATGAAGAAGCTGGGTATAGAGGTTATTTTATTATAGATAAATTAATGAGATAAACATTTAAAAATAATTATATACGATGTCTTTCTCGTGTGCTGTGGAATGCTTATTCGGCATTTGCGAAAAAGAATATAAGCCAAATAAAAAATACATGTTATTACTAATAGACACCTAAATGACTAGAATATTAGAGAAATTTAATCAAATTGAAATGTAATTTTCAACGACTGTGACTATTTACAGTGACCAACGGTATTTTGAAAACGTTTATTTACATTCTTATTTTCTAGAATTTAAAACTTGATGTAGGAACTGTAATGCCATGCTAGGTGCATAGCCTCAGTAACATTTCAATTCTCAGGAACATCACTTTGCCTTTATTATTAACGATATTTACTGAAGGTACAAGAATTCATGAGAAATACAGGCTCATATGATTCAGTCGTACCATCCGATAAATGTCTATTTCGGATAGCTTTAACCGTATTTGCGCGGAGGATCTTGAAAAACACCCTAATCATCCACATCCGCATAGAGTTCGATCGTTATCCACTGTTGTATACTGTTTCAACGCCGAGTGTAGATACCTGGGAACTTTGCGTATCTAACCCCGTACCCTGTGCTCACTACGCCCACGGATGCATGGTCAAAAATCCGTCAAGACAAGTGGACCCCGGAGGTCAGCCCTAAAAAATCACGATAAAAGGGGGAATAGGTGGAGAAATTGCTATCATGAAACTGGAGATCCTGGTACTTAATATCTCAATGATATGCATATAAAACATTAGACAAATATAGTGACAGTCAGCTTAGTAGATAGAATTGTATGTTAAGGAAGCGAACATCTATTTGTATCATGGAAGTCTATAAAAAGTATTAAGCATTGCTTTCCTAAAAAAAAAAAAATGCTATAACATCTAGCATGATAAAAATCCTACAACCACCCTGCAGGACGTCGGCGAGCTTTCCACTGCACCCGCAGAGGAGTGAGTCCGTGATTGCCCAGGGTATTCGTGGCGAAGATGTCGCCCGCGGAGGGAATAAGTCTTCGCGCACTCCACCTGCGGCAGGACTTCCACTTCCACATTGTGTAAGACGTCGAAAGCCAAGTTGGCGGTTAATGGAATGGAGGAGAGGAAGAAATGTGAAAAAGGAGGAAAAAAAATGCAAAAAATCTATATGCCCA
>NC_051386.1:46567778-46577778 GCF_015228065.2 Penaeus monodon | reverse complement strand
GCGGTGGTAAAGAAATACATTTACCTAGTTTTTACATCATGCATTACTTCAACACTTACAAAGAAAGGCAAAGAATGGTCCAAGAGTTTTTAAAAAATTTGGGGAAAGATTTCTTATATGGTTTTTAAACCAAAATTAAAGAAAAGTAAATAAATCTAAAGTACTGCGGGCATCTTTATTCCTCTTAAGAAAACAGAAAATTAACAAATAAATTTTGTTACCACTTGAATATAAAAATATGATAATCCAGCCAGTCATTCAGCTGACAAACTCCTTTAAAAATGTGCCAGTGTATTCAGAAAAACACCCTACTATACTCTGCTTCTTCCTGTTTAAGCATCTTGTGGGTATGACACTCCAACTTGCTTCCTCATTGACTCCATGATTTCCGCCAATATCAGAGTTTCGTCCAGGCTGATGTGGGGGCTCTCAAGCAAGCCTTGGGGAATATTTTGGAATTTCTTTAGATTCATATTTAGAAATGCTACCAACAGAATTACTTATAGTTTCATACACAAATGTAAATACATATATGTATACTACTATAAAAGATCTAAATGAATAAACACATGCAGAATAAACAATCCCCAGACTTACCAACCAGTTAAATACTGCAAGATAGCCAGAAATACACACCTTCCTGCAAGCATCGCCTCACTTCTGCAGCTTCATACATCATTCCTTGCCCATGTTTGAAGATAAGCTATGTCCCAAGTCTGGTAATGGTGAATCAAAATTTCCTGATGGTGATTCCAAGTGAACTGGACTCCAGACTGGATTTGACACCTAGTATGGAAAAAATAAACAGAAAGTAAAATTTAATAAATAATAATTATAAACTTTTTTTTTTTCCTTCTTTTGCCATTTCTTGGAGTGAATACTTTCCTGATGTGTACTTTCTGTCTTTTTTTAAACCTCCTCTTATGCAAAATGTGGGAATATAAAATAACTTTACCACTGGACATATTATTCCATCTATGTGCCTAGTATTAATTCCCGTTTTTTCTAAATGTAACTTTTTGCAATTAAATTTTAAATATAATTTCCATATTACCTCTTGGTTTTTAAAAAATTCTATTTTTTTTTCAGGGGGAACTAATAATTTCAAACACTATATTTCATGCATACCTTAATCCTTTGAACCAATGACAATGCCTTCACAGGGTAATTCACATCGAAATGAACAGTTCAGAGTAGCAACCCTTCCCTTGGAGTAGACCACAGTAGCACTTGTTGTTGCATCAACACTCTGCAATAAGTCAAAATAAAAGCATCTGTGAACTTGCAAGGCAAGAATGGGAACCAATATAAATTTGAGAGTAGATAAAACAAAATAATGTTTACAAATATTTTATAATTTCAAGAAAAGAATAATAAACTCTATGTTTTTTGAAGCAAACAAAACCAGATATAGCCTTGTTCCAATGCAATATTTTTCATGAACACAGATACCTGCTTGTGGTATTATATGTAATACATATGATGTGTATATAATATATAAAATGTCACCTTAACCACATACCCCCAAAATTCTATTGGGGCCATAAAGCAGAAGTTACTAACATGACAAAATAGAAATGAACCAATCACATGAAATTATTTTTTTTCTTCTCTTGTTATCTTCAGATATGTAATTTATTAAACTATCATTATGTTTTTCTATGAAACTGCTTGGGTGCACATTATACAATATTATAAGAGAATTTTATAAATCAAAAAATAAATAATATAAAAAATACACTAATAGCACAACTAACTATGGTATTAATGGGGATATAAAAAACACACATAAAATTTCCTCACTTCTTCATTCTGATGACCAGCAGCCACCACCCTCTCTGGCCTCTCACCCCCCATGACCAGTGAAGCAAATTGGACGCAGTAAATGCCCAGATCCAAGGTAGCCCCACCTCCAAGCTCCTTTTTCCTTGAATATAAATAAAATGTCATCACATATATGTACTCAAGATCTACAATTGAATAGAAGGTGTGACTTTTAAAATACATTACTGGTTTACACTAATGCGATATTTCCAACAGATAGAGGTGATGAGAATATAATGTAACAGCAAGAATAAAAACACAGCTTTCAAAAAAATAATAAAGTTCTAAAACCAGCCAGTACTTACACAGAACGTTGAATGTTCTCTAAAGGCTGGCCGAAAGAACAGAATACCTGTACAACTTCTCCAATTTCACCAGCATTTATTCTCTTCATCATTTCCTTGTACACTGGGAAAAATCTAGACCATACAGCCTATAGAATGATAATTATGAATATAAGAGATAAATCATTCAAATTCACCATAAGACAGTAAGATACATAATATCAATTTAATTTTATAAATTATTTTTTTTATTATGGTTAAAGACATAATAGCTTTTGTGGTCTACATTTCTCAAGCAATAACAAAAGTTAAAACATAATTAAAGTCATACAAAATGACAATTAAAAAAAATTAACCAATATTTCAACCATCTTCAAATATACACACTAAACATGTCCATTTAATGCACACCTCCATCAAGAAGACTTTTTTCTGGCGAGCAAGGGCCACCAGCTCCTTTGTCTCCTTCACGTTCATGCATAGGGGTTTTTCGCACAAAACGTGCTTTCCAGCATTGATCATCAGTTTAGCCACTGGCAAGTGGAATGGATGAATTGTGCCAATGTACACAATCTCTGTGGCAGATCATCAAAAGTTAAATTATATAAAAGGAAAAAATAAACATGTGAAAAATAAACAAAACATTTTTCACTACAAAATCCAACTACAAAATTCTCAACACAGCACTGACCTACATCAGGGTCCTTGGACAACTCCTCGTAAGACCCATAGGCCTTTCCAGCACCATGCTTCTTAGCAAAGGCCTGGGCATCAGCCAGCGACCGAGCCCCAACAGCAACCACACAGTGGTCATCCTTCAGGGCTTTCATGGCAGTTACAAAGTCTGAGGAAATCTTTCCTGCACTTGCAATGCCCCATCGTGTTGCCATCTTAACTGCAACTAGAGAGGATATTGCCTTTGAAATTATCTTCTTTTTGGAATACAAACATTTAAGCAGTTCTGCAAAAATTTTAATTACAGTTCTTCATATCCATCATAATAAACTATTTCAATATCAAGGTATAGGAAACAACCAAAACTTCATCTGAATCTTTAACAATTTATTATATTTAGAAATAGTACTGTTTGAAAGCCATAAATTCATGGCATGAAGTATAAACTAAACAAAACTAAATATAATCCCCACAAAGGTCTGTATTCTTGGCAATTAAATTGGCAAGTTTTCGAAAATCACTTATACCCATATCAAAAACTGCATTGTACTTCTACCTGAATCTCCGAGTGAAAAGTTGAAATTTCCCAAAATGCTGACCAACAAGTCAGAATTCAGTAGTAAGTCCTTATGATGTATCTACTATCACTACCTTGGAACTCAAAAAACATGCAGATACATTCCCTTGGCCAGAATCATGTCAAGATATCAGTTAGAGTGGAAAGTATGTCTGATATGTAACATTATTATCATTTCACATGACGCCTCTATCATTCAGTCTACTTCGGATAGAATGTTGTCTAGAAATAAGAGTATACATTATAATCACTGTTTCTCAGTATCAGTAGATTAAATTCTATGACATCTTTCATTCATGGCATATTCAATAATACAAATGACATACCAACTAGTGGCCAATCAAATAATCCCCACAGCCTCCATACTTACCACTGGTCTAGCAAAGGGCCTACAAACCTCAACAACATACACTCTGGCAAAAGTAAAACTGATTTTTCTTTAAGATACATTACCAGGGAGGTTTATATAAGCTCTACAATTCAGAGAGACAAATTTTCAGTACCAGCATCTGTCATGTGGGTCCCAGCAAGTTACTGCAACTATAATGTAAATTACTAGACTAGACAATAATTAACAATTGGTTAACTTTGCCTAATCTTCTGCTCAATCTTGAACATTTATTGCTAAGAATTAGTGAGGTGAAGCTAACCAAAAGGAAGCACATAATTGGTCCAAATCTTTTTTTTTTTTTTTTTTTGTGAAAAGAGCTGTTATCGCTTAAACTGACCAATATAATTTGTCACTCGTGCCACAGGCAGTCAGAAATGCAA
This sequence comes from Penaeus monodon, assembly GCF_015228065.2. Taxonomy (NCBI): domain Eukaryota; kingdom Metazoa; phylum Arthropoda; class Malacostraca; order Decapoda; family Penaeidae; genus Penaeus; species Penaeus monodon. Next base: position 46,573,647 of record NC_051386.1, on the reverse strand, counting down.
GTCATAATTCACACCTACTTTTCATTAGAGAAGTCAGTAAACTAAAACACACATTTAATCACAAAATAATAAGTGATACTACTTGGAAATCCTATCAATACATGCAAATATACATTAATCACCTCCTACAATGCACAGATATGCGTGACAATTCAGTAATAGTCAAAAGTATTAATAATACTAAAGGCACCTTCAGCTGGCTCTCCGTCGGTAAACTCGGGACGTGACCGCACAGGCTATAGAGATGCCACGTTTTCTTTTTAGCGTCTGTCAGAGAAAATTTTATTTCCTCGTAAACTAATGCATAATCTTTTATTTTTGTTTTACATCTTGTATCTTAATTCTCGAGGAGACTGTAAACAATTTATTGTTTTACTTGCATGTACTGCAGACACAGACGAAGAGAAGGTTATATAGCAACTACCAGAGCTGGCATTTGTAACCTCTGTACGCTCCATTAAAATTAATCCAGTATTGAGGTTTAAGCCAGATCTCTAATAAGCATGCGCAATGGCAGCGTCCAGGATTAAATTTAATTCACCGTCGGACCGGACTTTAGGCGTCTTTTGTACGCGTCATAATAGTTAATTCTGGATTAAAGTTAATCTAAATCCACAGTACTTGCACAGAAGACGCAAGACACACTGACAGGCGCACAGTGAATCTGCTGTTTTACATGAAAAAGCTGGTATCTGTGTACTGGCAATTAGCATTCACTCGCTACAAGTCTCATATTACACACTAATGTCGATAGGAAAACGTTTGCTAGAAATGAAAAAGGAAAGAAAAGAAAAGAAAATTATATCTATCTATCTATCTATCTATCTATCTATCTATCTATCTATATATATATATATATATATATATATATATATATATATATATATATATATATTGCTACGCCAGTGGGTCTTTGTCTCTGTGCGAAACATGTGTTAACATGAAAAGGATGACCTGGGCATGTGTTAACATGAAGGGACCTGGGCAAACATGACGCAACTGGCTGCGAGCGGAGGAGGGAGGAACAAGCCAAGAGAGACGCGGTTGGGTGCTGCTCCTGTGAAGACCTCGTGTGTGCCCTTGTGACCTGATAAATTTTGTGTTGCCCTGTTATAAGCTGTATCGTGTAGTGTGACATGCTGGTTTCCCCCTGTATTTGCTGGTAGCTAACTTCTCCAATAAGGACCTGAGGTGCCAGCTGGTGCAAAGCTGGGCACTTGTGAGGAAGTGGAGCATCCAGAAGAGTCGTCGGGGAGCGAGGAGTTGGTTGATGTGGGGCCGTTGCCTGACTTCCTCAAGGACTTGGCGCACCGGAGTGCCGCTAACCTGGCAGAGGTGCACCGACGAGTTCGTGGCAAGCTCAAGGTAGCCGGCCATGCCATGAAGGAGACCTATGACCAGCGCATGAGGGAAGTGAGGTACAACATAGGTGACAGAGTGTGGCTGCATAACCCGCGTCGGAAGCGAGGGCTCTCGCCGAAGCTACAGAGCCCCTGGGAAGGGCCTTACACGGTGGTAGCAGCCCTCTCTGATGTCACCTATCGAATTCTCAGAGGGCGAAAACGACCGTCGGTTGTCCACGTGGACCGGCTGTGGCGTTACCATGGGCCAGGAAGCAACTCCTGGGGCCATGGTGAAAAAGAAGATGACGTTAGCCGCAGTAGCGGCGATGAGGACGTGGCAGACGCTGACCGAGATGAGGACGAGCATTTGGACGGTGAGGGCGATGCAACAGACGTCAATGGTGACCATGAGCCAGGTCTTGGGGCAGAAGATACCCCTCTGGGTGCCACTGCCAATCTACCGCCGCCCACACCTCCTCCAGAGCGACCCCAGGGAGAGCAAAGAAAGCCGCGCTGGATGAAAGATTTTGTTTGTTCCTGAGGACTAATTTTATTTAAATTTTCTGTATTTTATTTCATGTTTAGGTATGTCAGAGCAGACGGGTCGTCTGCTTGATAGGGGGGGATAGTGCTACGCCAGTGGGTCTTTGTCTCTGTGCGAAACATGTGTTAACATGAAAAGGATGACCTGGGCATGTGTTAACATGAAGGGACCTGGGCAAACATGACGCAACTGGCTGCGAGCAGAGGAGCGGAGGAACAAGCCAAGAGAGACGCGGTTGGGTGCTGCTCCTGTGAATACCTGTGTGTGCCCTTGTGACCTGATAAACTTTGTGTTGCCCTGTTATAGGCTGTATCGTGTAGTGTGACATGCTGGTTTCCCCCTGTATTGTGCCTATAGAAAAGTGTACGGGTAAATAACTTGTGTAAATAAAGAAAATACTGTCATTTTGTGTTTATTTTTTCATGCCCTGCCTCTCCAGGTGGCGTTTCCCCTCGTGGTGTTCTGGGACGCTGTGGTGCTCGGTGCCTCTTGGAGCTGTTCTGTGTTCACGACCCTGTGGATAGCACGCCGTCTGCCTAGCCTGCCTTGTGTTGGTGGCAGAGAGACGAGGCGGGTCGGCGTAACAATATATATATATATATATATATATATATATATATATATATATATATATATATATATATATATATAGTTACAGAATCAGGAAGTTTGCACTTGGAATTTGAAACCTAATCGTGATGTTCTCAAAAGCTTTCTCTTCCATTCGATGCATAAGTTGGGAGCGTTTTTTCCAACCAGGAAATAACATTGCCTCTTCAGTGTCCGTAAACTCTGGAATTCTTTATGGGATTTTCTTTTCGTTTTTCTTTTCAATGTTGAGAGTTATTTTACATATCAAAATAAAGCGTGAAATTGTACAGATACCACAAATTAATTTCATTCAAGAGGTCGACGTCTGTAGGTCCATATGATTATGATAATGAAAAAGAAAAAAAAATCTATCATAAATATATACCGCGATTTGCAATCAGCAAAGAATATTGTTTGATTATTATCGAAAGTTCCATGGCTTTCATTACTATCATTTGCATCTGCCTCAAAAGCCGGTGTCTTAAAAATTACATCTTTTGAGGTGGAAAAGACCGGAAAAAATATATATGTGAATATTCATATCAGATTTACACCAATGTGCGAGTGAATATGGCACTTTAACTTAATCAGTAGCAATATCCCTGATATGCAAAATACACTCTCTCCGTTATGTGGTCTCTGGCCTAAACCCAAAGGTTTTTTCCCAGATATGTTAACAATAAATCCTATAACATGATAAAATCGTATCTCCCTGAAAGAAAAAAGGCCTCTCTCTCTCTCTCTCTCTCCTCTCTCTCTCTCTCTCTCTCTCTCTCTCTCTCTCTCTCTCTCTCTCTCTCTCTCTCTCTCTCTCTCTCTCTCTCTCTCTCTCTCTCTCTCTCTCTCTCTCTCTCCCTCTCTCTCTCTCTCTCGTCTGAAATTGGCTTCTTTGTTAAGGGTGCTTCTTAGAATTGGACAAAGTATACCGAAATATATCAGATGCAACAAATGTTGAAGGAACATATGGAGAAATGGTTAACAGTGTGGCTTGGGAATATCTAAGACCCACGTTCAGGACTGTTCCATGCCAAGTCTAGAATCACACGTAGGCACTTTTTCTTCTTCTTCTTCTTTTTCTTCTTTCGACGTTTTGACTCCGCTACAGCATTCATCCACGTCTTCATAAATTACAAAGTCCGAGACTTGGTAATCTCAAGCAAATACTGTATCGCATAGGTTGCAGAGACGAGGTTCAATAATATAATTTATCATAAATCACATATATAAAACCGTTCTCTCTCTCTTTATCTCTCTCTCTCTCTCTCTCTCTCTCTCTCTCTCTCTCTCTCTCTCTCTCTCTCTCTCTCTCTCTCTCTCTCTCTCTCTCTCTCTTTATATATATATATATATATATATATATATATATATATATATATTATATCTATCTATTTGCCTTTCTTTCCATCTGCAAAATATGTATATATATATGTTAATATTTTTCTCTCCCTGTCTTACTCTCTCTCTCTCTTACTTTTGATATGAAAATATATTGTGGTTGTTTGTTCTTAAAAATCGCTTTAAATTCAAAATATAAGCGAGTGTAATAGCACCAAAATTATAAGGATAATAAAAAAAAATTACCATAAATATGCACCACAATTTGCAATCAGCAAAGAATATAGTTTGATTATTGTCTAAAGTTCCATGGTTTTCATTACCATTATTGCCATCATATATATATATATATATATATATATATATATATATATATATATATATATATATATATATATATATATATATATATATATATATATATATATATATATATAATATACATATGCGTATATATGTATGTTATATATGTATATATATATATATATATATATATATTTATTTATTTATTTATTTATTTATTTATTGTGTGTGTGTGTGTGTGTGTGCACATATATACACATATGCATAATACACACACACACACACACATATGTGTATGTATGTATAGACATATATATATGATATATATACTTTTGTCGAAAAGAGTTTGCTTTACTTGTGGCAACACCTCACCCGAAGTGTATCAGTGATAATCAGTGGCAAGTTGGTAACATAAGACGATAAAGTGGTCCTCTGATCACATTAATTCTCCATTCTCTTCATTCCTAAGTTTCCAGTAGGTAAGCACCATATTTGTGAAAGGGTATTTACGAACTATTCATTGTTAATTGTATGTATAAAAAAAATCTTGTTTTTGATACATACATGATTTTATTAACGTTTAAGAAAAGAACAGAGAATGGTCTAATGACCCTTTGAATGCAAAATAAAACAAGACAAAGATACCTTCTCATCATGACCATAAACATACATGTAATGCTTGCATTTATTTTAAGAAAATTGCATAGATTTTTTTTTTAATATAGCATCCAAGTCAGTAGAAAAGAAATCACGCCAGCATTTTCATAAAAACTCCTTTCAATATTTCACTTTTGGTTACGCGTCCTGTGGGTATGTGACTCCGACTTGCTTCCTCACAGACTCCATGGTTTCCGCCAGAATTAGGGTTTCGTCTAGTTTTATGTAGGGACTCTCGAGCAAGCCTGAGGGAGACACGTTATATGTTGACTACAATTCTTAGCAAACTTACAAATATGGCCGTATATCCGTGCAAAAAAAATGTATACTACCAAAGGCTGAAATGCATTAAGAAATACAGAAACAACGAGAACCAGTAAAATATGCCGTGAAAAATAACTGTAATACACACCTCCCCGCAGACATCGCCTCACTTCTGCAGCTTCATACATCATCCCTTGGCCATGCAAGAAGTTGAAGCTTCCTCCCAGGTCTGGCAAGGGAGAATCGAATTTTCCCGAAGGCGATTCTAGGTGAATAGGACACCAGATTGGATTTGCCACCTGATATGTAGTAAAGAGATAGAAACAATATGAGGGAAACAATATTAATGCATCTTAACATATTTGAGATTTTTGTTCTGGTGTAAATATTTTCTTCCTAGACATTTTCGTCTTTATATTTCTTATACCGAGATAAATGCATGAAGTGTTATGTAATATGATTTTGAATATGTTTACAATGGAGCACTCATTTACACTGTGTCACACCTGAATCAATATACTGTATACATTTTCCTTTGAAGACGGCAAACAATCATAACCTGCAAATAAATATCAAGCAAATACCTTTAGAGTACCCTTTGTACCAATGACAATGCCTTCACAGGGTAATTCGCACCGAAAAGAGCAGTTCAAAGTAGCAACCCTTCCCTTGGAGTAGACGATAGTAGCACTTGTTGTTGCATCGACGCCCTATGAAAAATTGTGGCAAATTCTTCCGTGAAATCGCGATGCAAAATTGGGAAGCGATGTAAAATTGTGAACGGACAAAATACACACTAAATATGATTATTCATATGTGTATAGCAATAAAA
>NC_051386.1:46510278-46515278 GCF_015228065.2 Penaeus monodon | reverse complement strand
TCCTCCCCTCCCTTCCCCCTTCCCTCCTAATCCATTTTGCCTCCTCCTCCTTGTCCCCCCTTGCTTCCTCCCTTATTCCTGTTTCTCTTCCTGCTTCCACGTATTTTTCTTGGCGAGAGAACGGTCTGGCGGATGTTTTGGTGAGACAAAGGAGTGGATTTTCTTTGTTTTGTTTTGTTTGTCTCGGTGCGCAGAGGCATATACATGGAGGGTTACTAATTGATTGCCGCTGATTTTTTTTTCTTTCGCGATAGGCCTAATTTTTTATGTGTAGTTTTTATATGTAGTTATCCCTTTGTTTTTCATCAGCACGTAATGATTCTTGGATTTTTTTTGGGCGATCATCTTATAAACTATTGTTGACCCTTCTGATCTTCATTGTTGTTTTCATGTCTTTTGATCTTTAACTGTGAGACAGCTCTCTGCTCCTCCTATCTTCGCTCTGGTGAAATCAGCTCGTCGCTTGTCATTTATTTTTCTCTCTCTTCTCTCTCTCTTTCTCTTTTTCTTTCTCTTTCGCTCTCTCCCCCCCCCCCCCTCTCTCTCTCTCTCTCTCTCTCTCTCTCTCTCTCTCTCTCTCTCTCTCTCTCTCTCTCTCTCTCTCTCTCTCTCTCCTCTCCCTCCTCTCTCTCTCTTTTTTCTCCTCTCTTCTCTCCTCTTTCACTCTTTTTCCTTTCTTCTTCCCTTCCTTGCTCTGCCTTACCCTCTTCCCCCTCCTCTCCTTCACCCTCCTTATTCCCTGCATTCATCTGTTATCACCACCTTCCCTTTCCTTTTCTTCCCATAGCAGTCTCTCCTCTATCACTCTCTCGCTCTCCCTTCCCCTTCCTTTCTCTCCCTTCCCTACCACTCTCTATCCCTCTACCTTTTCCTCACACACACTCACTCACTCTCTCCTTCCTTCTGTCATGCCCACTCCCTCCCTACCCTCTCCCCTACCTCTCCCTCTCCCACACCCACTCCCTCTCCCACACCCACTCCCTTTTCTCCCCCTACCTCGCAAGCTCTCTCATACACCCTCTCGCTCTCCTCTCCTCTCATCTCCCTTCCCTCTTCCTCTCCCCTCATCTCCCTTCCCTCCTCTCCCTCTCCCTCTTCCACACCCACTCCTTTTCCCTTCCCTACCACTCTCTCTCGCTCTCCCATCCCTTCCCCTCCCTCTCCCTCTCACGCCCATTCTTATTCTTTTCTTCTCACTCCCTCTCACCATCCACCACGGGCGAGCATATATTCGGGAGGGGGGGAGGGTACAGCCTTGGGGTAGGCTATTTATTCTTGATGGATTCGCCTATTGTCTCGTAGAAGAGATTGAAGAGGAGGCGGATGAGAGGTGTGGGGGGGGGGGAGCAAAGAGGGAGATGAAGAGGAGGAAGAAGGAATGTAGGAGGAAGCGATGTAAGGGGGAGAGGGAAGGAGAGAGGGGTGAAAAGATGGTAAGTAGGATCGATGTGGTGTGTGCTTGCATGTATGTATAGATAGATAGAAAGGGATAGACAGAAAAGTGAGTGAACGAGTATGTGTGTGTGTGTGTGTGTGTGTGTGTGTGAGAGAGAGAGAGAGAGAGAGAGAGAGAGAGAGAGAGAGAGAGAGAGAGAGAGAGAGAGAGAGAGAGAGAGAGAGAGAGAAGGCGGTCAGGTGACAACCATCAGCATCATCTGAAGGGCGGGGAGTTGGAGGTGGGATGGGATGGGGGGGGGTTGCATTGGTGTCTAACAAGAAGATAGATATATACGCAGGAACGGGAGGGGGGGGGCGAGGCCTAATGTGAGGGGGATGTGGGTAAATGTGTAGGCCTACACGCAAAGAGTGTGTGTGGCAGAGAAGGGGACGTGTGGTGTTTGTCTCGGGAGCATTGTGCAAGTTTCAGAAGCGCTGTGAGAGCACGCTAAGTGTTGTAAGGGCGGAGTGTCCAGGCGCCTGTGTGTTGCAATCGCCTCTAAAATCAGAAAGCATTGCAGATGTTGCCTTGTGTTGCAATGCCCCTCCCCCCTGTTCCTACTCTTCTCTGCAACACACGCCATTGCCCAGGAACGGAGAGTGCAGGAACTAGAGCCAAGATGATAGAAACAAGAGATGATGATGATGATGATGTAACCCAGTGTTCCGGATTCTGCACAGCGTTGGAGGGGGTGAGGGAATGGGGCGTGGGAGGGGAGGGGGAGGAAAGCGGCGAGGGGGTTCAGGTGGCTGAGGTGAGGCTGGCCACATCATATGACTTGTTTACCTTTATGTTCAGTTTTGGTAGTTCCCACACACTCGCGGCTGACAAACTCGTTACAGATCACCAAGGAGAGGGCAAAAAAAAATCCTATGCGTTTGTTATACAGACGCTTCCATACTTAGGCTGTTTTCGAGAGGCAAGAACAAATAGACACGCTTGTATACGCAAGATAAACATATGTAACCGGATACAGTTTATTTTCCTGCCGTGTGGTTGAACAGGTAGGCCAAGCACCTTTAGTTAACGATATTAGGGCGTTGACGGTTAGCAGAATACTACTACGTCTTTGGTCCTTCTCATCGCCTTCTTTCTCACTTCTTTTCTCCCTTTGCTATCGTCTCTTGGCCTCCATGTCTTCCCTTTCTGTCCTTCCTCTTTCCCCGTGTCTCTCTTGGCACCTCATAAACCACTTTTCTTTCACTCTCCTCGCTCCCTTATTTCTCCCCCTTCTTTTACTCTATTCCCTCCTTTTTTCCTCTCTTTTCCCTCCTCCCTCCTCTCACTTTCGTTCTACTTCCCTCGTTTCGCTCTTCATCCCTCCCTCCTTCCATTCACTCTGTCATTTCTTTCGCTCTTCATCCCTCTCTCCTTCTGTTGTCATCCACCTTTCCTTCTTTCACTGTTTCTCATTCTTTTTTTCACTCTTCACACTCCCTTTTTCACTTTTCCTCCCTCACTCCTTTTGCTCTCTTCCTCTCTTCTTACACCCTCTTCCTCCCATCAGTCCGCATTATCGTCTCCCTCTCCATGTACATCTTTTCTTAGCCAATCTGTCTCTCATTTCTTCCGTCCTTCTCCTCCCCGTTCTTCCCCCCTTTTCCCCTTCTTGTATTTCCTTCTTCCTTGTTTCTTCTTTTTCTATCTTGCCAGTCACCCTTCTGATATTCTCTTTACTTTTTCATGTTCACCGTTTTTCTCGTTTTAACTTCTGTGGTATATTTTTCCTGGCATCGTTCCCTTCTTTACGTCTGTTATCTTTATTACCTCCCCCCCCTCTCGACATTACTTTCTCTTTACCCTTGTTGTTTCTCCTCCTTCGTTTGTTTCCCCCGTTTCACCCCCCCCCCCCTCATGCCGCTCATCTACTCTCTCCCGGCCCCTTCTGTCCACCCACTCTTCTCATTCCCTTACCTTAATTCAATCGCTTCCCCTATCCCTCTCTTTCGTTTTCCATTTGCCATCTCTTTCTCATTCCGCCTTTCACTCCTCCCCCTTCACTTTCCCCTGCACCATCCCTTTCCCATTCCCCTTCACCCCCTCCTTCACGTTAACCTTTCCCTTCCCCCTCCTCCTCCTCCTCTTCCCCTTCCCCTTCCCCTTACTTTTCCTGCTCCTCCTCAGCCGCTTCCCCTACTCCGCCCCCTACCCCTCGTCTTTCCCCCCACCCTTCCACCCATCGACTGAGCCTCGGAGGGTTAGTTATGTCTCCGAGTCACACCAAAACCCGCCCACACAAGTCCCTGGGCGCCCGTTCTCACGCTCGGCCTCTGTTTCGTCCCGTCTATTGTCTGATTTGTTCGCTCTCAGTTGCTTTGCTTTCCTATTATGGGGAGGGAAAGAGGGAGGAAGGGAGGGAGAGGTAGGAAAGGAGAGAGGGAGGAAGGGAGGGAGAGGGAGAGAAGGGGGATGGGAGGGAGAGAGAGGAAAAAAGAACAGAAGAGAGGAATGGAGGAGAGATGGAAAGAGGTATTGGGAAGCAAGAAGACACAGGTGAATGGGAGGGAGGGGGAGAGAATAATTATGGGGGATATTGGGTAACTAAATAACTAGCTGACTAGCTAAATAAATAAAAAAACGACCTTGAAATAACATGAAAAGAACCGATGACATATGCGTACGGACTATCTAGCTGCACTGAAAGAGTCAAGTAGGCCGAGAAACCAAAAAAAGGCCTACACACAAGCAAAAGAACCAAGACAGAATCAGAACGAATGAAGTAAGTCGTCCTGACCTTCCTTATCACTCCACCTCCTCTCCTCTCCTCACCCCCCCCCCCCTATCTTCTGCTCTCTCGGCCAGCGATACTTTGAGATAAATTAATTTCGAGATAAGGAAGATGTTTGAGAAACCTCATTCCCCTAGTGGAGGAAAGTCACGGACACGCACCTTGCGCCAAACGCACACACACACGCATGTGCGAGCGCTCGGGCAGACACGCGACGGGAGGCGGTCATGCAGAATGATACTTGCTTACACGAATGGTGGGAACACACGCACGCATGCGAATGTGTAGAAAGACGCATGCTAATGCAAGCACACACACAAACACACGTTTACTCTCCTTCACTTTCTCTCTCTCCTTCCCCCTCCCTCTTCCTCCCTCCCTCTCCTCTCTCTCTCTCTCTCTCTCTCTCTCTCTCTCTCTCTCTCTCTCTCTCTCTCTCTCTCTCTCTCTCTCTCTCTCTCTCTCTCTCTCTCTCCTCTCCCTCTCTCTCTCCTCTCTCCTCTCTCTCTCTCTCCTCCTCTCTCTCTCTCCTCCTCCCTCCCTCCCTCCCTCCCCCCACCCCCTTCTTCCCTTTTTCTCTCCCCCTCCTTCCCTCCCTCCGTTTCTCTTTCTCCGTTTCTCTCTCTTCCTTTCCTTTATTCGAGTTTATGCAGAACACTACGGGATAGAACGCTCATAAAGTCGAAAAAGAAGGGAAAGATTCCAGCCAAATGCAGGGAGTAACCGTGGCCCAGTTTCCGGAGAGAAAATTGATCAAGTTATGTTTAATTCTCTATAAGACCCCTCCCCACCCTCCTCCCCTCCCCTCCCCCATTATGAAATGGTGGACGATGC
>NC_051386.1:46500278-46505278 GCF_015228065.2 Penaeus monodon | reverse complement strand
ACGACCATGGCATTGAGGGTGAGCCGTGGGACTGACGGCGGCTGTGACGGAGATTTCAGGAATAGTGTGTCTGTGTTTGTTTGTGATTTTCTTTGTCTATCTTTCTGTCTGTTTACCTCTCCTAATAGCGAAAACCAGATTTTTTTTTTTATTATTCTACAGTTTTATCAGTTTTATCAACACGATACGGCAGACAGAGCAAATGGCTCTATATCACGACCGGCACTACCTGTTATCGCTCGGTCTTTCTCCCCAAAATTCTTCTGCCACATTCCCTTTGCCTCTTTATCGGAACACTTTATCTGCGAGGTTGTGATTATTCTCAGAACAGAAGTTTTTTTTTTTTTTTTTTTTTTTTTTTTTTTTTTTTCGGAGACCTCCCGGTCAGGCCTGTTCAAGCGGTTAGGGAGCGGGATTTAAATTTGGCATTTCCTGTCTGAAATCGGACTTATAGTTAGTTCAGGATTTTTTATTATAAAAATTATCGGTCTGAATCTAAATCTGGTATTTTTTGGTCAATCAAAAATTGGGATTTTCGGTCTGATCAGAATTTGGATTTTCGTTCAGAATTAAAATTTGGGGTTTTTGGTCAGAATCAAAATTTGGGATTTTCGGTCAGAATCAAAATTTGGGATTTGCCGTTTGATCCAAGATAAAAATTTGGGGTTTTCGATGTGAAATTAATCCTGTATTTTTATGTAAATTACGTTGGGCGTTTTCGATGTGTATTGGCTATGCGTTTCCTGTGATATATATATATATATATATATATATATATATATATATATATATATATATATATATATGTGAACTATATATATATATTTTTTTTTTTTTTTTTTTTATGAATTAACTTTGGGATTTGGATGTTAATTTAGTTCGTGATTATCGATGTGGATAGAATATTGGATTGGATAGAATATTGTTAGATCAAACTGTTGGTTAATAAATGAGCAGATGCGTGCCTCTCTGGAAGGAGGGAAGTCCATTGGTGTCCTAAGCCACATAGTATGGGCTTGTCAGTTCTGGAGGATTTTGTGGGGGCATGGAGGATTTACGATATATATATATATATTTATATATATATATATATATATATATATATATATATTATTCTCTCTCTCTCTCTCTCTCTCTCTCTCTCTCTCTCTCTCTCTCTCTCTCTCTCTCTCTCTCTCTCTCTCTCTCTCTCTCTCTCTCTCTCTCTCTCTCTCTCTCTCCTCTCTCTCCCTCTCCTCCCTCCCTCCCTCCCTCCCTCCCTCCCTCCCTCTCGCACACATATTCATGGAGATATACATACAAAGAGAGAAAATGAAACGGGATCGGAGAATAAGGAATATGAAAATAAAAGGAGATGGAAGATGAAGGACGGACGGGGAATAAGAAACATCAAAGAAGATGAGATGGAAGGTAAAGTTCAGATGGGGAATAAGGAACATAAAAAAATTAATAAAAGGAAAAGGAAAGGTGAGAGACGGACGGGGAATAAGGAACAAAAAAATCAAAGGAAAAGGAAGGTGAGGGACGGACGGGGGATAAGGAACGTAAAAAAACAAAAGGAGATGAAGGCGAAGTTCGGTCTCTGCGTATTGTTCGTTAATCGCCGTCGTGAAGGAGACCGCCGACCTGGGACCCTCGCCGGTGACCTTCGCGTTGTGGCGCCGTGACCTTCTACCGGAGGCGGCGGTGGAGGCTGTGAATGTTCCCATACTCAGGGAGTGGGAGAGGGGAGAAGAGGGAAGTGGAGGAGCGGAGAAGGGAAAGCCGGTGATAGAAGAAGATAGAGGGAGAGGGAGGGAGAAGAAGAGAGAGAGAGAGAGAGAGAGAGACATGCCTAACACACTTGGGGTAGAGGGAGATGTGGGTCAAAGGGCGCGAACAGTGATAAGAGGGATTAGGGCTATCATGGAGTGTGTTATCAGGTCGAGGCTCGCACGCCGACGACGTCTGTAACAGGTGCTTGTTCGCTAAAGATGTTGCGTAACGTACTCGTATTTCGTCATCTGCGTACATTATGCACACTACTCTTCTTGCTGATCGTGATATAACTGCTACTACAAGCAATGATGATGATGATGATAATGATAATACATTATTTTTTAACCAAGAACATTATACTCCGCGGTCATTTCTTCAGCGAATGTCTGTCATTGCCACGCAGTGACCGCTAGTCCATACTCCATTCCAGAGAGAGGCAGTCTTGGTGACCGAGTTCCTCTCAGGCAGAGCGGAGGGGCGAGGAAGCCCCGGCGACACCTCGTCCAAGTAACTGCATTGCTCGTGAATGTGCCATAGTCTGCGCTGTTACCCTTATACCATATGGGCATGTGCCTTCGAATCCTGATCAGGGCCCGAGGAGGAGCTACCCCTCGAGGTAACGCCTCCCCCGCCCAATGAAAGACCTGCGAACGAAAGCGCCGCCCTGGCCCTTGCGAGGGAAATCGTGGCGTAGAATGGAAGTATTAGCATATAGGCTACTGCTGTTATGTACTGCTGCATTTACTTTAACTGCTCTGCTTTTGTTGATGTTACTGTAACTGGTGTTGTTATCATCACTATGGTGTTAACTTTAGCGCCGGCATCGTCGCTTTAATTACTTTTAATGGCGTTAATATGACTAATACTTGCAGTGATTGCTCGTTACTGCCCTAAAACTGACTTACGTAACGGAACGGATGTCTGGTAGGATTTTCTAACGGACAGTTATAGCATATAAAAAAAGTGTTATATGTCATTTAGATTATAATAAGTGAGAAGGTTGAAAGTTATGAATTCGTAATAGTATATCGTTTAAGTTTTGAATGTAAGTAATTGTGATGTAAATTTTATTCTGTAGATATGTATAACATGTAATATAATCCCCCCCCCCCTGCTCTCTCTCTCTCTCTCTCTCTCTCTCTCTTCTCTCTCTCTCTCTCTCTCTCTCCCTCTCCCTCTCTCTCTCTCTCTCTCTCTCTCTCTCTCCTCTCCACTCTCCCAACACGTAATCTATTCTCTCATTGGCTTTTGATCTCGCTCTCCTCTCTCTGTATCTCCTCTCTTTCGATCGTTCTCTGGCTCCTATACCCTTCTCTCCTCTCTACTTCTCTTGGAGCTCTCTCTCGAGGTCTCTCGTATATCCCTCTATCTTTCATCTCTCTTGTTTCGGCAGATTCTCTGCTTCTACTCATGTACTCCGCAAAGCCACGAAATGGTTTTGAATGACTAAATTTCATGGAAGATATCGGCACAACCATGTCATTAGTGACCTTCATGGTATCGATCAGTGTGCCAACGGCTGCTAAACCTTCCATCTATGATGTCTAATGGAGGGCCGGTCTATCAGGACGGGTCGGTGACCAATATGCCCTAATTTACATGATGTGATGTTTGGCAGCTATTGTCGAGTTAATCCATTATGGAGCATAGAGCACTCGTTCTCTTGTTTTTTTTTGCAAATCGTATGAAGTCATACAACATTTTTTCGAGTAGAATATTTTATGCGTTTTACAGCACCGGGTAACGGGGGACAGTTGCTAAGAGAGTGTTGACTGTCTTCACCTTATTATTTCCTCATGATCCTCCATTCTTCTTTTCCTCTTTTTGTCCTCTCTGGAGCTTTTATGTTCTTTTCTTTTGTTTTCTTCTTGTGCCATTTCGTTTATTCTTCTCATGTTCTTTTCCAACATTTTTTCTCTTGGAATAATATCTCTTCTTTTCCTCTCTTTTTAATCGTCACACATTCTTCTCATTTTCTTCCCTACTTGTCTCTCTTTTCCTTTAACTCTCCATCCACATTACAGTTGCTCTGTGCATCACCTCCTTCCCCTCTTTCCCTCTCTATTCACATTCTTCATTTTTCTGCTCCCTGTACATACGTCGCGTAGCCTTTTTTTTTTTTTTTTTTTTTTTTTACGTTTTGAAACCTAATATGATTTGAATGAAATATCTCACTCTTCCGTTGACTCACCATCTCGGCTTGTCGAGTAAATGACTCATTCAACTCGCTTACTTATATACTTGCACACGTATAGCATTTCAGTGAGTGGCTCAATCTGCCAGTCACTTATCCCTAAGTCGCACCTCCAATGAGACCTTTAATCACCGGAGAATTACTTTCGATTACAGAGTACGTCTTCATGCTCGCTTTCTCTCTCTCGCCCCCTCTCTCTTTCTCTTTCTTTTTCTCTTTTTCTTTCTTTTTTTCTCTTTCTCTTCCCCTCTCTCTTTCTCTTTTTCGCTTTCTCTTTTTCTTTTTCTTTTTTTCTCTTTTCTCTCTCTCTCTCTCTCTTTTCTCTCTCTCTCTCTCGCTCTCGCTCTCGCTCTCGCTCTCTCCCTGTTGTTCTTGCTTCAACTTTTTTTTTATCGCCTTTCCCGCCATCTCATTCTCCCTTCCTTTATTACCTTCCTGAAGCTCCCCTCATCCACTTCCGGTCCCTTTAACGGCGGCATCGACTGACGATCGACTGACTGCATGAGGCCCTCCTCTTTTCCCCCTCCAGCTGGGGGCATTTCATGCAAGGGCCAGTTTGCTGGGAAAAAGAGTATGAACGACTTTATTATAGTATAGTATATATATATATATATATATATATATATATATATATATATATATATATATATGTATATGTATATATATATATATATATATATACATTTATATATATATATAATATTACATATCAAAATATACTATATCAAATCATATAAATATATACATATACTATATATATATACATGCAACACACACACACACACACACAATATGTATATAATATAACTATAATAATAATATATAATATATATATACATATATATATATAATTATTATGTATTATATATATATTATATATAATATATATATAATATATTATATACTATAACTTTCATATATTTAAATGAATATTATATACATATTCTATATTATCATATAATGATCTATATATATATATATACTAATAATATATAATATATAATCATTTTGTGTGTGTGTGTGTTTGCATATATAATATATATATACT
>NC_051386.1:46485278-46487778 GCF_015228065.2 Penaeus monodon | reverse complement strand
TTCTTCCTCTCCCTCTCTCCTTTTCCTCATTCCCCTGCAGCAGTCCCTACCTCTCCTATTCACTCGTTTCCTTCCTTTATATGTGCATTTTTTCCTTCTCGCTCTCTTTTCATTCTCCGTGTTTTCCTGGCGCTCATAAAGAGATGCCTGGAGCGTGGAAGTAAACAAGGTCGTTAAAACTTTAGCTACGGCTGATCCATGGCGTTTCCAAGATCCTCTTTTATTGCGCGTTTTCACCCCCTCGCCCCTTTCCCTTTTTGCTTTTGGGGTGGGGGTCCTGCGGTTGCTTTTGTCGCGTTATTCGATGTTTACTCGTGGCGTGGTTGTGGTTTCGAGAAAGGGGGTTGTACGTGTCAAGAGAGAGGATGGTGTACAAAATGAGATTACTTACAAAACACATAAGCACGTATTGCGCGCACGCTCTCTCTCTCTCTCTCTCTCTGTCTCTCTCTCTCTCTCCTCTCTCTCTCTCTCTCTCTCTCTCTCTCTCTCTCTCTCTCTCTCTCTCTCTCTCTCTCTCTCTCTCTCTCTCTCTCTCTCTCGCCCGCGCGCGCGAAAATATACACATAAACAGAACTACGCACGCATACACAGACAGGCAGGCAGGCAGGCAGATAGGGAGTGATAGAGAAGGGACAAGCGAAAGAAAAAAAGAAAAGAGGAAAGAAAAGAGAGAGACCGAGACCGAGAAAGAGAAACACTTCGACCTATCCAACGTCTGCCGTGAAGGTAATTTGGCGGGGGGGGGGGGGCTAAGTGACGTCACTCGCCTTTGAAGGATCAGGAAATTTTCTGCGGAGAGCTCTTACGCGGCCGTCATCATCTCCGGCACGAGCGTTGACTTGCAGATACGCTAGTGGGTTTATTTTGTTTTGTTGTTGTTGTTGTTGTTGTTGTTATTATTGTTATCATTATCATCATTATTATTATTGTTGGTGGTGGTGGTAGTGTTATTATTAACAATATTAGTGAAAGTGATGATGGTAATGAATATTATTGTAGTTATTGTTATTATTGTTGCTGTTATTATTATTATTATTGTTGTTATCATTGTCACCATCATTACCACTACTACTACTACTTCTACTCTATTACTACTGTTTTTATTACGAAATTGATTATTGATTATCATTATCTATAGGCGTTGTTTCGTTAATTGTTATTATTGAGTAATGCCAATGAATATTATTACCGTAATATTCGTTTCATATTGATGTTGTTCCTGTTTGCTTTTGGCGGTTGTTATTACTATTATTATTTATATATCCTTTTAGTATAGGCTCAGTTTCTATCTTCTTCTTCAGCCATCTCTTTCCTCCTCATTTATCGCTCTCCCTCCTTTGCGATCCTTCGCGAGCACAGCGCGGGAGCCAGCGAAGGCCGCATCACTGGCACCGAGAAGTGGCTCTTACTGGATCCTTGTGAAGGTCAT
This sequence comes from Penaeus monodon, assembly GCF_015228065.2. Classification (NCBI taxonomy): domain Eukaryota; kingdom Metazoa; phylum Arthropoda; class Malacostraca; order Decapoda; family Penaeidae; genus Penaeus; species Penaeus monodon. Next base: position 46,486,346 of record NC_051386.1, on the reverse strand, counting down.
TTCGCTCGTATTTACGGGATTAATGGCTGTTAGGTCTGTTGTGTGTTCGCTTCCTTGCTGTTTTGTGTTATTATTTTTATTGTTTTTTTTATATTTTATTTTGCTTCCCCATTCTTTTCCACAGTGTTTTGTGTTCGGTGTCTCTCTCTCTCTCTCTCTCTCTCTCTCTCTCTCTCTCTCTCTCTCTCTCTCTCTCTCTCTCTCTCTCTCTCTCTCTCTCTCTCTCTCTCTCTGTGTCTATCTATTTATCTGCCTTTCTCTCTGTCTGTCTTTGTTTTAATTTTCCTTTGCTTTTTGTATTCCAGTAGCCTATAATATGTATAAAAAAAATGTATAATAGTAATTGTAATAATGATGATGATACTGGAAAAAAATAATAATGATAATGATAATACCGATGATGAAAAAGAGAGAAGAAAAGCAAGACCAAGAGAGGCAAAGCGAAAGAAGGAAACAGAGACAAAAGCCGAAGAAGAAGAGGAGAAAACCGAGGGAGGGAAACGAGCGTGCATTGTTGTTCACCCTTGCAAAGGAATGTAATTTGTCACGGCGATCTTTTCTTCTTTCCCCCCCCCCCTCTCTCTCTCTCTCTCTCCTATTGCCTTTTATTCGTGCAGCCTCAAGTACACCCGTTTGGTCACGCTGGGAACGGCCTTGCGACTCCTTTATGCGTTACTGTCATTCGCTGCGACGTGGAAACTCGCACGTGGAAAAGGGTCCGGTCTGGGCTGGGTCTGCCGGGGGAAGGGAAGGTGGAGGGAGGGAGGGGGAGGGAAAGGGGTGGAGGGAGGGAGGGAGAGGTAAGGGTGGAGGGAGGGAGGGAGAGGGAAACGGGTGGAGGGAGTGAGGGAGAGGCAAGAGTGGAGGGGGGGGAGGGAGAGGCAAGGGTGAAGGGAGGGAGGGAGAGGAGTGGAGGGAGGGAGGGTGAGGCAAAGGTGGAGATATGGATGGATAGAGGGAGGGGAAAGGGTGGAGAGGGGAAGGGGAAAGAGTCGATGGAGAGATGGAGGGAGGGAGAGCCAAAGGTGGCGAGATGGATGGAGGGAGGGATGGAGAAGCAAGGTGGAA
>NC_051386.1:46477778-46482778 GCF_015228065.2 Penaeus monodon | reverse complement strand
TCAATGACATACGAAGAAATATCAGTATGAATAGAAAAAAAACGGGGAGTTACGGGGTGATTGAGTATGAATGGGTGAGGTAATGCATATTTACATATCTTCCTAGGATTACTGTCTCTATTCATTCGTCTTTTTATATCGTTTTGATGAAGGTAAAGATGAAGGTGACGAAATAGGAAGAAATGAATTATTATTTTTTTCTCTTGTAAAATTGTCCTCATTATTGATATCCGTTGTTGTATTTCTGTTGTAACATATATTCAAAAACTTAATATGTCTTTATATGTTTGGGAATCTCATCTTCCCCCACTTCCTCTCTCTCTCTCTCTCTCTCTCTCTCTCTCTCTCTCTCTCTCTCTCTCTCTCTCTCTCTCTCTCTCTCTCTCTCTCTCTCTCTCTCTCTCTCTCTCTCTCTCTCTCTCGCTCGCTCGCTCGCTCGCTCTTAATTTTTTCTAGTCTCACATTTTTATTTTTTTCTAGGCAAACTTCAGTGTCTAAAAAAGTTAGTTCGTTGCTGCGGTAAAGTTTGATTTTTTAGTTGTTTGTTGTTGATTATGTTCCCCCGGGGGCGTCCATGTTTTGTGACTAGGAAGCTTGTTGGCGGAAGTGTGTGTGTGGTGGTGGGGGGTGGGGTGGGGGTGGAGGGGGAAGGGAAAGGAGGGAAGTTGGGGAGAAAGGGGAGGGGGTTAAGGACAGAGGTTGAAAAGGGGAAAGGGGAAGGAATGGGGGAGAAGGAAGAAGGGAGATGATTGAAGGGAAAGGGGGCGGTTAAAGGTGGAAAGTGGAAGGAGAGGAGGAAGGGGAAGGGAAGGTTGGAGGTGGAAAAAGGAAAGCAAGGAAGTGAGAGAGAGGAAAGGGGAAGAGTAGAAGTAGGAGGGAGGATAGGGGAAGGGAGGGAGGTTGGAAGGGGAGAGTTGGAGGGAGGAAAAGAGAAGGGGAGGACGTAGGAGGGAACGAAAGGGAAGGAAGAGGAGTTGGAGGTCGAAAGGGGAAGGGGAAGTTATGAGGGGGAGGGAGAGGGGAGGAGGACGGAGGGAGGAAAGGACAGGGGGAAGAGGAGGGGAAGGAGATGTGAATGAGAAAGGGAAAGTTGAAGACGTTGGAGGGGAGGGGAAGGAGAGGTGATTGGTGGTTGAAAGCGGGAGGGGTAGGGGGTATGTGAGAGGAGGGGGGAAGGGGAAAGAGTGTGAGTGTCACTTAAGTTTCCTGATTTATGGCGGTAGTGGTATTCCTTAAGTATTTTAGCCACTGATTGTGCTAACAGGACTCGCACAATGCTAAAGAGCAAAGTGATCATGATAAAGATGAGGATAAGATCATATTAAAGACTGTAGTTAAGAAACCCATTGCAACGAGGATTGGGGACAATTGGCAGTGCTGGAAATGGTAGCCATGAAGAATCTGAAGAGTCCTCCCCATCACACGCGTCTCCCTGGGGCGGAGTGGGGGTGGGGTGAGGGTGGGGGTAGGAAGGTGGATGAGGAAGGCATGGGGGGGGTAGGGAAATGGAAGGTACGAGGGGGGGATAAGAGAAGGGATAAAGGAATTATGGGGGGGGGGTGGATGAAGGAGGCGTGGATAAGGAAATTGTAAGGGAAAGTTGAAGACGTGTGTGTGTGTGTGTGTGTGTGTGTGTGTGTGTGTGTGTGTGTGTGTGTGTGTGTGTGTGTGTGTGTGTGTGTGTGTGTGTGTGTGTGTGCGTGTGTGTGTGGCGCGTGTGTGTGGATGTATATGTGTGTGGATGAGGTAGAAATGTAGGATGAAGATATGGACGACGGAGGTGGGAGTCGGCGGGGGGGGGGGATGGGATGCGAGGATATTGGTGAATGAGGTTGTAGGCTGGTTTGGGCGAAGGGAGTGGGATGAGGATGTGGATGAGGGGCGTGGGAGGGCTCGGGTGCGGATGAGAGGAGAGGCAAGTGGAAAGGATTTTTCGTGCGGAACAGAACGAGACGGGGAGTTATCAAGCGCAGGAATTCGTCGCATAAGTCGAAAGTAACTTTCATTTTGCGCCTTTGGCTTTCGGAACAAGTTCTATAAGGCATCCTGTTCCGTTGCGGTTTTCATGCGGATGATAACATAAGAAAATTATATCGTTATGCAATAAGAAAAGTTAGTCTGTTTCTTTCACTCTAATTGTATCCGTTTTGTCATTTCTGGCTTAATGTGAATGTGCGTGAGTGTGTTTGTGTATGTATTGTTATTTTGTTATATTGTATGATAAGCTATAAATATTATTTGCATATACTTTTCCCATTAGGCTATACCCCCCCATATATATATACATATATATATATATATATATATATATATATATATATATATATATATATATATATATATATATATATATATATATATATATATATATATATATATATATATATAATGTGTGTGTGTGTGTGTGTGTGTATTGTTTATAAATACACAGTCACACCTACATGAGATGTAAATATGTATTTACATGCTAAATACGAGAGTGGGCGTTTCGCTGGTGAGGCCGGGCGCATGACGTCATGTCGATCCCCACCCATTGTGTGACGTCAGAGGCTGCGAGAGCGGCGATTGGCTACGATTTTTACCTGTGAACAATTCTGCATTAGGAAAACGTGTGAAGATTTTGGGTTTTGGGTTTTGGGTTGCACTGCAGGAGAGAGGACGAAAGGGAGGGGGAGGGAGAGATGAGAAGGGACGAAAGAGGAAGTAGAGTGAGAGTGGGTTGAGTGAGTGAATGTATGGCTGTGTGTGGGTTTGTAAGAGAGAAAGAGAGAGAAAAAGAGAGTAAGAGAGAGAAAGAGAGTAAGAGAGAGAAAGAGAGTAAGAGAAAGAGAGTAAGAGAGAGAAAGAGAGTAAGAGAGAGAATGAGAGAAAAAGAGAGAGAAGAGAGAGAGAGAGAGAGAGAGAGAGAGAGAGAGAGAGAGAGAGAGAGAGAGAGAGAGAGAGAGAAGAAAGGTAGAAGAAAAATACAAGAGAGCCTTGAGGGGCGGAGCGCGAGTAAAGAAGGAAGAGAGCCTGGGCGAGACTACAAGGTAAGAAAGAGAGTTAACCTATCAGTGGGATCTGGGGCCCCTAAACGACCAGACACAGCGTTATCAGCGAATATCTGCGCTTATCTAATACAGTTGGTCGGACGCGCCCTCTGGCGACGACGGCGCTTTGGAGGAAATGCTGACTGTGTTTTTATTTTTCATTTTCTTCACTTTTTTTTTATTATTTTCATATTTCACGCGCACACTCACTCCACTCACTCACTCACTCACTCACTCACTCACTCACTCACTCACTCACTCACTCACTCACTCGCATACAGGTATACGAGTAAAGCCGTCAGCGAGGTAGCGAGATTAGGAAATATGAAAAGAGGGGAAATAAAGAAGGAAAGAAGAAAGAGGGGATAAGAAGCAAATAATAATAAATAAATAAATAAAAGATGATAAAGAAAGAAGAAAATGTGAATGATAATACCGAGCTATAAGTATTACCCCACGAATAGTACGCATTTGCTTATCTTCACTCTTATCCTTATCACGTCCCAAACGGGGTGCATTTTCTTTTGCCTGGCATTACATAGCTCATTTACTGAAAAAAAACAATCCCGTTTTAATCTCTCAGAAGCGGATGCTGAAAATACACTTTAGGACTTTGGACGGAGATTCGGCATAATGGACTATCTTGGTGGGAACTTTGTTTGTGATTTTGGCTTGAGTAGGGAAATGGATACATACATATATATATATATATATATATATATATATATATATATATATATATATATATATATATATAGAGAGAGAGAGAGAGAGAGAGAGAGAGAGAGAGAGAGAGAGAGAGAGAGAGAGAGAGAGAGAGAGAAACGAGACGAGAAGAGAAGAGGAAGGAGAGAGAGACGACCAGACAGACAGACAGACAGACAGACAGACGGACAGACACAGAGGCAAACATACTCTTTCTCCTGCTCCGTTCTCTTCCTTTCATCTTCCTCTTCCTCTTCTTTTTTTCTTCTCCTTCCTCCCTTTCCTCTTCCTCCTTCCTCAACCCTTTCATGCTGCTTGGTGCTTCAGTGCTTCGCGGCCGCGAATCGATGGGTTTAAGGCAAGCCACCAATAAGGGTCAAGTTTCCAAGCTCTCGTAACGGGATCGTGGCACTTACGGATCCCTCCATTGTGTGCGGCCCTGTGTGTTTTACCTTGCCAAGGAAACCAGGGAATTGGTGAACCTCTTAAAGGAAACACGAACAGGTTCAAAAGGGCACATGGAAGAGGGGGGGGGGGCACGAGAGAAAGGGTGAATGAAGGGAATAGGGGGGAGAGGGGAAAAACTGGAAAGGCTATAGGAGAGAGGAAAAACGAGAAAGTGGGGGGGGGGTGAAATGAAGGACGAGTAAAGAGAAAGTAAAGAGGGAGAACAAGGATGAAGGAGTAGAGGGGTGAGAGGGAGAAGAAAGAATAAAGAAGGCAGAGAGAAGGGGGAGCATAGGAGAGAGAAGATTGAGAACAAGAAAGTCTGGAAGGGGGAAGAGAAATGAGAGTTAGGGGGAAGAGAAAGGGAGAGGGAAGAGAAGAGGGGAAAGAGAGAGAGGAAGAGGAGAGAGAGAAAAGAGAGGAGAGAGGGAAAAGGGGGGGGGGGTGAAAGAGAAGAGAGGGGGGGGTGAAAGAGAAGGGGGGGGGGGAAAGAGGAAGAGAGGGGGGGGGGGGGGGGGGGAGGGGGGAGGGGGGGTGAAAAGAGAGGAGAGAAGGGGGGGGGGTGGAGAGAGAGAGAGGAGAGGAGAGAGAGAGAGAGGAAGAGAAGAGAGAGAGAGAGAGAAAAGAGAGAAAAGAAGAGGGGGTGAAAGAGAGAGAGAGAGAGAGGGGGTTAAAGAGAGAGAGAGAGGGGGGGGGGAGGGGGGGGGGGGTGAAAAAGAGGAGAGTGGGGGTGAAGAGAGAGAGAGAGGGGGGGTGAAAGAGAGAGAGAGGGGGGGGGGGGAGAGAGAGAGAGAGAGAAAGGGGGGAGGGGAGAGAGAG
>NC_051386.1:46453327-46465827 GCF_015228065.2 Penaeus monodon | reverse complement strand
TTATCTTTATCCTCATCAAAATCAGGCTGACATTGCTGTTTTTGGAACGATTCTCTGACTGGATTGTCAGTGTTAAAATCAGTCTCGGTGGATTAGATTGATTGACTGTCTTTATGAATATGTTGTCCGTTCTTCGTTAAAAAAATGTTTGCCCGAAGTCTTTGTTGTTATAGAATTCTTTAAAATTCTTTGCTGCTATTATTCCTTTTTAAAATTCTTCAACGTCCTTGGCTGTTCTTATTCTTATTCGGTAAACTTCGTTCTTTTGTTTTTTTGTTAAAGTTGGTCGGTAAAATTTAAGTTAGCTCTTACATAAGACGGATAAATAAATCGATAAATAATCAGACTGAAAGGTGAAACTTCGCGATGCAGGCTTTTGTCGAGTCGCCATGATGAAGTTAACAACCAGTTGAAATCCCTCAACGAGGCGAAATGCCCAGAGGGGAGGGGGGGGGGGTTAATCCTTTTTGTCCTCTGCTTGAGAAAATTTCAGATAAGTTGCCTGCTAGCTACCGGCATTTGTTCATTTATGTAGTTATTTATTCGGTGAGATTTTCGTTCGTTGCGGGCTGCTGTCATTGTTATTTTTATTATCACTTATTTCAGAGCAGCTAAGGTATTGAAATATAATCATTGCGCATCTCTGGCTATTGATTTAAATCCTCGTTCTGGTGATATCAACATTCTTCCAACAGGAGTATGATAACGATAACAGCAAAAGAAGCTGCTGTTTTCTTACATTAAGCAAGATCTGCCATATTTTGTTTATTGATTAGGGGTATAGGTCTTGATAGTCAATACATGGTGTGATAATTCAATAAAGTTCTGTCGGATTGTGCAGGGGATTCATTTGATTGTTATTTCTGTTGTATTATCAAGGAACAGTTGCTTTGTGTTGTTCCCGGAAGAGGAATTTAGATTATCCCGTACCTTATTGTTCTTTGCGGGAGATGGGGAGGGAGAGGGGGGAGGAGAGGGAGAGGGGGGGAAAGAGAGAGAGAGAGAGGGAGAGAAGAGAGAGAGAGAGAGAGAGAGAGAGGAGGGGGAGAAGAGAGAGAGAGAGAGAGAGGGGCAGAGAGAGAGAGGGGGAGAGGGGGGAGAGAGAGAGAGAGAGAGAGGGGGGGAGAGGGAGAGAGAGAAAGAGAGAGAGGGGGGAGAAGAGAGAGAGAGAGGGGGAGAAGAGAGGAGAGAGAGAGAGAGAGAGAGAAAGAGAGAGATTGAGAGAGAGAGAGAGAGAGAGAGAGAGAGAGAGAGAGAGAGAGAGAGAAAGGGAATAGAGGGAAAAACAGACAAGACAGAGAGAAAGCGAGTGGGCGTCACATGATTTCCCAGTATCTTTGAGAGAGCCATCTCTCTCTCTCTCTCTCTCTCTCTCTCTCTCTCTCTCTCTCTCTCTCTCTCTCTCTTCACCTCTCTCTCTCTCTTCCCCCGGCCACCTCTCCTCTCTCTCTCTCTCTCTCTCCTCTCTCTCCTCTCCCTCCCCTCCCTCTCTCCTCTCCTCTCTTCTCCCCCTCCCTCCCTCTTCTCTCACCCTCTCCCCCCCCCCCCCTCCCCCTCCCCCCCCCAAAAAAAAAAAAAAAAAAAAAAAAAAAATCCTACAGCAGTCTCGGCGTCGGATGCGAACAGATGGCGAAGGTCGGCGCATTATCCTTGGCGGCCGTACCTGTTTGTACTCCAGAGGCACCACCGGGGACCTGTGTAGTCTTTGGTGGTTTCTGCTCTTTGGGTGCCTTTTCTTTTGTCGTTTTTAGCTCTATTTATTTATGTATTTAGTTGTTTATGTGTGTTGTTTGTTTGTTTGTTTAAGTATTTATTTAATTATTGCTATTGAGAGTAATATTGTTACTAATGTTGACTTCGAAAATTGTTTTGTAGTTAGGACTGTTAATGTTGATTTGTGTGATGGTTGTTATTGTTTTTTTTGTTATTGTAATTAGTGTTATTATTATCATTATCATTATTGATGAGTATTTTTTATTACTGTGTTAATTTTATTGTTATTATTGTTATTATTGTCATCATCATCATCATCATCATCATCATCATCATCATCATGGCCTTTTTTCGGGGTACACTTACTACAAGAAATCCAAGAAAAGCAAGAATTCTGCAGGTATATCGAACATTTGCTTGCGACCGAACCAAGCTGTTGGAAGAAATTCTTGATTTGGGAGTCTTGGATTCACAGTATTGCCATGATCCTTTCGCGAGGGCTTGGCAACAGTTTTGGCAACAGACGGCGCAGTGATAGACGACTTGACCGCAGCTATTTTCCTTTCCATATAGGCTAATCAGGAAAATCACTTAGGGTCGAGGAAAATATCTGTGGGGGGAAAACGGGATAGCTGTTCTGCTGGTTTGTTTACATTCGCGAAAACGAGAGCAGGGTGAGCAAGCGAACGTTTTCTTGTGGGAGGTTCTGGGATCGAGTCTGAGAACCTCTAGTTCTATGGCCATTTGCTGATTTTATTGCTAGCTATTGCATGCGCCGTCGGTCACTTCCGTCACCGCGTCTTCATCATCGGCTTCCTGTAAATTGAGTATTCATCTCTGGGTTTCCTACGAGCCAAAGCAAATTCATAAGTCGAAGGCAAGAGAAAGTGTAAAAAAAAACAAAACAAAACAAAAAACTTGTTTGTGAATCTCCAAAGGGAGCAGAGAGCCACTTGTGGTGTGGCGGAAATTCCTGTGAAATGAGTAGAGCTGTGGCTCTTGGCGACGCAAGGGCAGAGGGAGAGAGAGGGAAGGAGAGAATGGGAGAGATACGAGAAGAGAAGAAAGTTAGGGAGTGGATGGGTAGGAGAGTGGAGTAAAGGGTAAGATAGGGGAGAGGGAGAGAAAATTTGAAGAGAGAAAGAAGGGGATAAGAGATAGGAAGTGTGTGTACACACACACACGCACGCACGCACGCACGCACGCACGCACGCACGCACGCACGCACGCACGCAAGCGCGCACGCATACAAACACACAGGCACACACACACGCACAAGCACACGCACACACGCACACGCACACGCACACGCGCGCGTGCACACACACACACACACACACACACACACAAAACAAAAAAAAAAAAAAAAAAATATATATATATATAAATATATATGCTATATATATAATATTATAATATATTATATATATTATATAGTATGTATATATATATATATATAATATATATATATATATAATATATAATATATATGTATATATTATATATATATATATGTATATATAGTATATATATATATATATATATATATATATATAATAATATATCATCATCAATAACGGTATGCTCATGTTTGAGCGGCCGTGGACCTCTCCTACCATCCTTCGCCACTCAACTCGATCTTGCGCTTTTCCTTCCACGTGTACCATCGACAGCTCGCAAATATCTTTGATGTTGTCGCTCAGTCTTGTCTTCGGTTTGCCTCTTCCTCTGTTTCCTGTCAGCAAGTCTTTCTCAATACTTTTACTTTTCATCACATGACCAATAAACTTTAGTTTCCTTTTGTTCAAGATGTCCAACAGCCGGTCTTTACAATTTACTTTTCTCAGTACTTCATTATTCGTTTTCTTCTCCGTCCATTTGATAGTAGTATTTGTCTGTAACACCACATTTCAAGATTATTGACCTTTTCCTTGTCTATCTTCTTCAGCACCCAACATTCAGAACCATATGACGCAATTGGGAAAACTAATGAGTTCAATAACCTCAGTTTTGTCCGTAAGGTAATGCTTCGGTCTTTCCAGATGTTATTGAGAGCAACTATGGCGTTTTTGGCAATGGCAATTCTTCTTTTTATCTCCGGTGAATCATCATATGTATTAGTTGAAACAGCTCCAAGATTAGTGAACTCTTTCACATTTTGTACAACCACTCCATTGATTGTAACATGCTCATCATCGTTCACTGCCGGTTATCTTCGAATCTTCATGATCTTAGTTTTCTTGGCATTAAGAAACAAACCAGCCTTTTCGCTTGCTTCTCTAACTTTATCTAACAGTTGTTGTAGTTCAATGATATTGCTGGCAATTAAAACTATATCATCGGCGTATCTTAGATTTGATATTTTGTATCTTCCAACATCTACAGTTCCTTCAAAATTCTCTAAAGCATCTCTCATAATTGCTTCAGAATATACATTAAAAAGGTGCGGAGACAGAATGCAACCTTGTCGTACTCCTTGGTTGACTTTGAACCATTCTGTTAACCCATAAGTGGTTCTTACAGTTGCTTGTTGTTGGTCATACATGGCTTTTATTAGTTGTTATTCCAGAGGATATCGTGATCAACAATATCAAAAGTCTTTGAGTAATCGATGAAACACAGGTATAGGTCTTTCTGATGTTCTCTATTTTTTTCTGTGATCAATTTCAGATTTAGAATCTGGTTTCTGGTACCTTTTCCAGGGCGAAAACCTGCTTGTTCGTCTGCAATTTCTTCTCTTAACTTCAATTTCATTCTTTCAGCAATAATTTTCAATAAGATTTTCCTGCTGGGACTAATTAATGCAATTGTCCTGTTTTGTTGCATTGGAGTGCATCACCTTTTTTAGGTATGGGAGTAAAGACTGATTTTTCCCAGTCTTCTGGCCATCTTCTTTCATTCCATATTTTCGTACAAAGTTTGTAGAAGTATTCAACACTTTCGCCAGCATTCTTGATTAGTTCTGCTGTTATTTCATCTATTCCCGGGCTCTTGTTATTCTTTAATTCTTTTATGGCTTTTATGATATATATATATACACACACACACATATATATATACACACACACACACACACACACACACACACACACACACACACACACACACACATATATATATATATATATATATATATATATATATATATATATGTGTGTGTGTGTGTGTGTGTGTGTATAAAATGTATATATATAAATATATATGTACATATGTATATATATATATATCTGTGTGTGTGTGTGTGTGTGTGTGTGTGTGTGTGTGTGTGTGTGTGTGTGTGTGTGCGTGTGCGTGTGAGTGCGTGTGATGTGTCTTCGCGTATGCATCGGTGTCTTTTCTTTCAGCTTCGTTTCTTTGTTTCTTTTTTCCTCTCTGACTCAATTATTTCAGTCGAAACGCCTCTCGCTGCAAGGCAGAAAGCTAAGGAATTTCATTTAATCTCCAGCTGAAAATGTCATCAGTGGTCTCGGGTCAAAAAAATATGAAACGGGACCAACGGGAAAGAAACACGTAAGAAAGGGAATTGAAATTAGTTTTCAAAATTGAATTGCATAGAAGTTCCAAATTGAAACTGAAATGAGAATTAAAAGTGGAAATGAATGTGCTGCATTGAAATTGTACAAAGCTAAATTGAACGACCATTAACAGAGAAAGAGAAGGGGGGTTAAAAAAAGAAAAGAAATCATATATATATAGATATGTATATATCTATATAAATGCATACACATGTGTGTGTATATGTGTGTGTATTTGTATTTATTTGTCTGTGTGAGTAAGAGACAGAGGGACGGTGGCATATAGAGGGAGGGAAAGTGGGAACGGGGAAGGGGGGAAGAAGAGAGAAAGAAAGCAAGGAAGAAAAAGAAAAGAAAGGAGGGAGGAGAGGAGAGAATGTGAGAGAGAGGTATAAATATAACTAGATACATAGATAGATAGATAGATAGATAGAAAGAGAAAGAACGGGAGAGAGCGATTGCGCAAGCACCGGCAGACGATAATGCGTAATAATGATCTCGTCTGAGGGAAAGGCACCTTGCTTGGCACTTTACCCTTGGCACAGCTGCGGGAGAGGAGGCTGCGTGCCGCTCGTGAGTGACAGCTCGGGAGGCGAGCAGGTAGGCTGAGAGTCTGAGACCTTGGGTAGGCTGGCGCGCGGAGGAACAAACGACCGAGCGAACAGTGTGAGTGCCATGAACTTTCAAACTGAAATCTGATTGACTGGTGTGGGATGGAGTGTCGGGGGGGGGGGGGGGGGTGATTTGTTATTATGTTTTGCGTGGGTTTGTGGTGGGATGCGTGGCTGTGTGTGTGTGGGGGGGGGGGGGGGTCCTCGCGCGCGCGTGCGCGTGTGTGAGCGGGCAACTTTTTTTTTATCTTCCTTTTTTTTATGATCAGTTTCCAACAAATGACCCTTTTTTTCCTTCCATGCCCTTGGTCTCTTTTCCTTTCTTTCTCCTTGCTTCTCCTAGACTCCATTTTGCTGATCACTTCTTCCGATTCAGCTGCACCCCATCGCTCTCCTCCGTCGGGACGCCGCAGAGCAACTTTAACAAGTTAATCCCGAGAAAATCTACCGTCTCGACTTCAACTTTTCCTTCGCCTCCTCGCCGCTCTTCCGCTCCTCCTTCCTTCAATCTGTGCTTCTCTTCTTCCTCTTCTTCCTCATCCTCATCATCATCATCATCATCCTCCTCCTCCTCATTACTCCTCCCTTTCCTCCTTCTCATCATCATCATTACTAATCATCCTCCTCATCATCATCATTACTCCTCCCCTTCCTCCTCCTCCTCCTCCTCCTCCCCCCCCTCCTCCCAGTCCCTTCCCCTTTCTCCTCTTCACAAGAAGTAGTAAAAGGAAAGCAAGATGAGAAACGCAAGATGGAAAAAGTTGCAAGACGAAGATATACGATAAAGAAACAAAAGAGGAAAAGGAAAAGAGAAAAAAAGGAGAATGGAATAAAGATGAATGACTTCCCCGTGGGAGTGAATAATTGAGGACGTCGCGGTGTCCAAAATATCGCTGCGGTCTGTTGTTGTTTATTTATTCATTTATTTATTTCATGATTAGCATTGTTGTTGTATTGTTATCATTGGGCCCATTATCATTATCATTGGTATTATTATTATTATTATTATTATTATTATTGTCGTTGTTATTTTCTTCTTCTTCTTCTTCTTCTTCTTCTCCTTCTCCCCCTCCTTATTATTATTATTATTATTATTATTATTCATATTATTATTATTATTATTGTTATTGTTATTATGTTATTGTAGAAAGGGTAAGGGCATGTATACGTTAACAATACAAGCGATGTATTTGACCGGTTTCGATTAGCTTATATTTTCCTCAGAAGTACATGTATTTCTGATGAAGATGCAATCGAAACCAGCCGGATGCAGTTCTTGTATTGTGAAGATATTCATTCTCATTCATAGGTTTTCTCTTTCTGCATTTGTCGCAATGAGTAAGGTTCATTATTGTTTGTTTGTTTTTTTGTTGTTATTGTTTTTCTTCCTATTATTATTGTTCTTGTTGTTATTATTATAATAAAGAGGATAATAATGATGATAATTATTATTATTGAGTATTAATATTTTTGTTGTTATTATTTTAATTGTTATTTTATTGTTCTTAATTATAATAATATTGTTGTTACTCTCATTGTTATTATTATTATTATCATCGATATGATTATTATTGTTATTATTATTATTATTATTATTATTATTATTATTATTATTAATTATTATATTATTATTATTATTAATTATTGTTATTATTATCTTTATCATTATCCTTTCCTCTACTCTACTCTCCTTTCCTGTCCTCTCCTCTACTTTGTTTTTTTTCTCCTCTCGTCAATTCTCATCTCTTCTATTCTCCTCTCTTGTCATCCCTTCTCTTCTCTTCTCTTCTCTCTTTCATCTCCTCTCCTCTTACCTCTATTCTACTCTTCTCTCTCTCTCTCTCTCTCTCTCTCCCTCTCTCTCTCTCTCTCTCTCTCCCTCCCCTCCCTCCCTCCCTCCTCCTCCCCCACCCTCTCCCTCTCCCCTCCCTCCCCCTCCCCCTCCCTGTTCCCATTTTTTCCACTGTTGGGATAAGCCGCGCGAGTAGCAGACCAGCTAAGTGCGGTTCTTTGCTGCTGTTTGTTTGGGTCTTTTTGTGTGTTTGTAATGGTTTGTGTGTGTTTGTGTGCATATACGTGTGCGTGTACGTGTACGTGTGCGTGTGTGTGTGTGTGTGTTGTGTGTGTGTGTGTGTGTGTGTGTGTGTGTGTGTGTGTGTGTGTGTGTGTATGTATTTATGGCTGTCTGTATATGTGTGTCTGTCTGTCTGTCTATATGAGGCTGGATCTATGCTGTGATTCCGTGTATGTTTGTGTCTACATTTTCGTGTGTTTGTGGAAGGAAGCAGGGAAGGAAAGAGGACGTAAGGGAAAAAGAAAACTATTGTTTCTCCTCCTCTTCCTCCTCCGCATCATCACCCTCTCCTCATCCTCTCCTCCGGGCCATCCACCGTTCGCAAATGGAGCCAATTACAATCAAGAACGCAATTTGTAGCCCTCGACAAGGTTAAATATTTTGACGATCCTCTTAAGACGCTCGCAGTCTTTCCTTTGTTTCTCGCTTTCATATCCCTCTCCTCTTTCGCTTTTTTCCGTTCGTTCCTCGACTCGGTCTTGCGCGAAGGTTTCGGTTTTTATTTTCCCGATAGTGTTTTTCTTTGCTTTCTTTTTTTTCTTTGTTTTTATTTATTTTCTTCTGATTCTGCTCAGTTTTTTTTTTTATCATTCTTCTTCTTCTTTGTCTGGTCCTTTTTATTATATTTATTTTTATGATAATAATGATAATGATAGTGGTGGTAGTAGTAGTAGTAGTGATGATGATAATGAGGATGATAATAATATAATCATTATCATCATGACGGCGATGAATGCGATGACAACTACAGTGATAGCAATAACAGCAACGACATAGCAACCATACACACACGCATTCGCGCGCGCGCGCTCACACACGCACGCACGCACACACACACACACACACACACACACACACACACACACACACACACACACACACACGACTACCACACACACACACACACACACACACACACACCCACACCACACACACACCACACGCACACACACACACACACACACACACACACACACACACACACACACACACACACACACACACACACACACGGGAAGAAAAGGGGGAATCAATGACTGAAGGAAAGAAAGGAAGGGAGAAGGATAATGAGTGCAAGTGGAGGAGGAGGAGAGAGTGAAGGAGGCCGAAGCATGGGCGGTTCCCACGGCGCCCACAACAGGTCCCCCCCTTATATATGTGTGTGTGTGTGCGTGTGTGTGTGTGTGTGCGCAGTATATATTCTGACCTACCTATCTGTGTATCGGTTGGTAGACAAATTTATGTATTTTGGCATTCCTAGATCTCAGTTTTACTCCTGCACTTGAGTATGTTTGGCCACTGAAGTGAGCGAGACTGACATGAGCTTTATCGGACATACGCTAATGAGTTTACGAATGTATACAAACATGAATACAAACCCAGATGAAGAGAGCTGGGCACAAGAAAGAAAATAAAGTCACATCCGTATTCTGGGTCTCACGGCACGCGCCCTCCTTGTCGGATGCGCGGCTCTCTTAACACATCAAAAGCGTAACATGATTTCCTGAAGGCGGAGCGGTTCGAAGCCTTGCAGCGTTCATGACATGATGCAATGAGCTGATCGTGCCTGTGTTCCCGGCTGTCAGAGAAACCGCGACTTTTTCATTCCCCTCCTTTTTTTTTGGTGGCGCTTTTAGGAATAAAACATTTAACTTTTACGTAACCCGGTGATATCGTCTACCTAGAATTTTTTATTTTATTTATTTTTTTTTTTTTTTTTTTTATTATTTTCACATTTCAGGTACGTTAGGGAAGAAATGCTTTAAGGTCATAAGCTTGGAGCTATGCGATGACTGGATTATGTCTAACCATACGAAGGAATCAGTTAGTTCCCATTATTGCAACCTTTCACGAAATGGCTAATTGATCCGTTGCTAATTTGCAGGCCATGGTGCACGACCCGCTGCGTTTCGGGGTCGCGCCATTGCAGGCTTTTTGCAGTGCTCACCTGTGCATGAACGCTCTAACACAGCTCCCTCGTTTTGCTTCATAATGTTCGAATTATCGGTTTTCCTACGCCTGTTGCTGTTGCCTGTGAGGCAGTTGGAAGTTGGTGGTGTTGCAGAGGAGAGACGGAGAGAGAAGGAGAAATAGATGGATCGGTGGATGGTTAGATGGGTGGATGAGTAGATGGATAAATGAGGAGATGGATAGATGAAGAGATAGAAAGATTATAAGAGAGAGAGAGAGTGAGCGAGCGAATGAGTGGGTAGAGGAGAGAAAATCAGTAAGACTCAGTGGGAGGGGGAGGGAGCAGGACGGAAGCAGGGGAAGGGGAAGGGGGACGAGGGACGAGGCGGACTAGGGACGTGCCGGTGTGGGTGTCGTGAACCAAGAGCCGTGGGTGCTGATAGTGGTAAGTCTACTCCCCCCTCCCCTCCCCCACGACCGTCCACCGCCCTCACCGACCCATCCCCCACCCCGCCCCCGTCCTTCAGCCTACAACCTAGCTGTCTCCTATTCAGCATTCTCCCCCGCACTGTTTTTTCCGAGTTTATTGTCACGCTGTAATTGTCGTGGTGCTTATTATGCCAGCATTATTACCAGGGCTATTGTCACCTCTGTTGCATTTTTCTTCTTCTTTTTTTCTTTCTTTCCCCGTTTCCCTCGATCTGTGTAAGCTCTCTCTCTCTGTAACTCAGTCCCGTTAATTATCTTACACCTCCCTCATCGTTTTCTTTTCTTTTTATTTTCTCTTAATTCGAGTAATCCTCTCTCCTGCTCCCTTGGCACTCCCCTTTCCTTTCCCTCTTTTTATCTGTAGCTTTGTCTCTCCCTCTTCACTCTTCTCTATCGTCGTCTTCCTCCTTCTGCTCATCATCATCATCATCATCGTCATCGTCATCGTCATCGTCATCAATCATCATCATCATCATCATCGTCATCATCGTCGTCATCATCATCATCAACATCATCATCATCATCCACTCACTTCATCATCCTCATCCTCTCTCATCCGTCCCTCCCCCTCCTCCTCCCTCCTCTCTCCTCTCCTCCTCCTCTCTCCCTCCTTTTCCTCCTTTCTCTCATCACATCATCATCATCTCTCTCTTCATCGTCAGCTCCATCTCATCATCATCTCATCTCATCACTCCATCATCATCACATCACACATACATCATCATCCTATCCTCCTCCTCTCTCTCTCCTCCTCCTCTCCTCTCTCCTCTCCTCCTCTTCTCTTCTCTCCTCCTTTCCTCTTCTATCGCACCCTCCTCCTCCCTATACTCCTATTTCCTTCTCCTCTTCCTTCCTCTCCATTTCTCTATCCTTTCACCTTTGCCCTCTCCCTTCATTTCCTCTCAGTGTATTGAGTGTCAGTTGAGCAATTAGAAGATAAGTGAGTGACAGCCGAGTGATGGCCGTCCCGCGGGAGAGGGGGAGGAGGTGAGGGGAGGGGGGTGAGGGAGAAGGAGGCGAGGAGGACGGGGTGGGGAGAGTAAGGAGGGTGATAAGAAGGAGAGGACCCATGAGAGGAAGATGGTGGGAGGTTATGGGGGAAGAGGAGGAGGAGAGAGGGGAGATGCGAAGGGAAGGGGTCTGGGGAGTGGGAAGATGAAGGGGGGGGGGGTCGATCTGTCTGACTGCTAATTGACCCGTGGAGGTTGTCGCAAAAGGTCAACGGGTCCCGGAGGAGGAGGAGGAGGAGGAGAAGGAGACTTGCGTTGCTCTTTCTTTCCTTCTGCTACTTCTTGTAAAGTGGGGAAAGGGGAAGGAACTGAGAGGAGGAGGGAGTGGAAGATGAAGAGGAAGGGGGGGGGGAGTAGGAAAAGGAGTAGGAGGAAGAAGAAGAGGAGGACGAGGACGAGGAAGAAGAAGAGGAGGACGAGGACGAGGAAGAGGAGGAGAAGAAGAAGGAGGAGGAGGAGGAGGAGAAGGTGAAGGAGAAGGAGAAGGAGAAGGTGAAGGAGAAGAAAAAGGAAAGAAGAAGAGAAGGAGGAAGAGGAGAAGAAGAAGAACAAGAAGAAGAGAAGGAGAAGGAGGAGATGATGATCAGGAACAGGAATAATGAATGATCATGATCATGAAGATCAAGAGATGGTGATGAGGAGGTGGTGAGGATGAAGAAGATGAAAAAGGCTAAGAAGAAGGCAGGTAAATGGAAGCTGATGGAGCCGAAGTATTGGCACGAGGTCATAGATGTTTTAAAGGTTATGTAGGATAAGCAGAAGAGAACTGTTAAGGAAACGGGAAGGAAGAGAGGAAGAGAGATGAGGTTGGGGAAGCAAGAATGCCAAACGTGCTTACTTTGTAGATTGCCAGCACAGCAAACATACAAAGATATATACGCATTCATAACAACCGTTTTTAGAGAATATGTATTACACATTTTACTCGCAACGAGCACGAGAAAAATAGCAGCGAGTAAGCTTGCACATGAATCCATTCGGTGGATAAACAACAAAATATGTAATATAAATAGTGGTTTCCAGTCGCGATTCTTGAAATAAGCGGCCTGGTCTGCACGGGGCACATATAAATTGACCTGCGGGCCGGCGCAGCAGGCGAGGCCAAACCTCCGCAGCACCCACGCACATGCATGCACGCGCACGCGGATGCGCACACTCACAGCAGAAATAGCAAGGA
>NC_051386.1:46449482-46453227 GCF_015228065.2 Penaeus monodon | reverse complement strand
TCAGCTTTTGCCGAGATCAGCATTAACACTCCGTAATCCTTGTCTTCCTCCTCTTTCTCCCTTTCTTTCTTTCTATTCCCTGTCTTCTTCCTTCTTTCGCTGGCTAGGTAAAAATGTTGAAGCAAGATGGGAATAGAAACGTGAATAAGAAGGAGAGGAATAAAAGTCAGTGACAAAGCAGAGGAGGAAATGGAGGAGGATAATGACGCTTTGGCGGTTACGTTGGTGACGGGGGGGGGTAAAAAGAGATATTGTAGAGAAAAGAATGAAATTTGAAAGTTTGTAATTTAAGTTTGATAAGAAAAGTAAAGTGATAAAAAGAAAATGAAAGTGGCTTGAAATAAATGACAAAAGGAGGTGGCGAGAGGGAGGGGGAGGAGAGAGAGAGAGGAGAGAGAGAGAGGAGAGAGAGAGAGAGGAGAGAGAGAGAGAGGAGAGAAAGAGAGAAGGAGAGAGAGAGGAAAGAGAGAAGAGAGAGAAGAGAAAGAGAGAAGGAGAGAGAAGAAAGGAGAAGAAGGAGAGAGAGAAAGAGAGAAGGAGAGAGAGAAAGAGAGAAGGAGAGAGAGAGAGAGAAGGAGAGAGAGAGAGAGAGAGAGAGAGAGAGAGAGAGAGAGAGAGATAATATAGATAGATAGATACATAGAGAGAGAGAATGAGAGAGAGAGAGAAAGAGAAGAGAAGGAAGGGAGAAAGAGAGAAAGAAAGAGAAGGACGCGAACGCCGATAACCTCACACGACCGCCCGGCCCTTGCCGACGAAGGGTCTTTTTGGAAGGACAAGCAGGAATCGCGTTTGCTGTCTCTCCATCTCGCCATTGTTCTGTTTATTCCCCTTCCCCTTCATACCTTTACTCCCCTCTCCCTTTGTCCTCTTATTCCTCTTTCTCTCCATCTCTTCTTCCTTCGTCTTTTTATTCCTCTTCCCCTTCATACCTTTATTCCCCTCTCCCTCTGTACTCTTATTCCTCTTTTCCTTCCTCCCCCTCTTTTTATTTTTCCCGTCAATCGCCACCCTTGCCTGCATCCTCGTCCTTACTTCCTTCCCCTTCACCTTTCTTTTAGTTTCGCTTCCCCTCCCCTTCCTTTTCGCTTTCCCTTCCTTTCCCCTTCCTTTCCCCATCCATCCCCATCCTCATCTCCTTCTCCCCCCCCTCCCCCCCCCCTACGGCGGTTTAAATGTCCGGTGTGCGTGACTGAGTACAGTTAGCGTAAGTGAGCGCCCATGCATGGTCTTTAGAGTGGGAGGGGGTGGTTCTCTTAACTTTTTTTTTTTTTCATATTTGAATACTTTTTTCATTGTCTTTACGAGAGCCTTACGTAAAATTCAGATTCTAGTGTATTTCGTTTTTTATTATTATTATTATTAATTGAAGACATATGTAGCTGTTTAGATGTTTGGGTATGTATTTTGTTGTTATTTGTGTATTGCTGAAGGTGTAATGGGAGGGTGAATTGGATTATTTAAAGGGTGCCATTTTCTCTTTCCTTCTCCATATGCCACGTGGCTATTTTGAAGCCTTGTTCGAGACGCCTTTATCGTCTTGAAATCTAGTTTCGAATTTCTCTCTTAACTCTTCTTCTATTTTTTTTTCTTCAAGAATTAAGAACTGCGGAGTCAGAGCGAATGGAGGGTGACGTAAGGGTTTCGAGGAGCTGGTAAACCCTTTGCCAGAGTGTGTAAGCCCGAGCTGTATTGCGCTTGTTCTCATTTATATATTTATTTATTTATTTATTATGGAGGAGAGGCAGTAGATCGTTTGTAGGAGTGTTTTCCTTTTTTTTTACTATATTGATTTGTTTTCTTCTTATTTCTGTGTTTTTTCTTTGTTATTTTTTCATTGTTTCTTTACTTTCTTGTTTTGTTCCTTTTCCAGACCCCATTCTTCTCTCTCTCTCTCTCTCTCTCTCTCTCTCTCTCTCTCTCTCCTCCTCTCTCTCTCCTCTCCTCCTTCTCTCTCCTCCTCCTCTCTCCCCCTCTCCCCCCTCTCTCCTCTCTCCCCCCCTTTTTTTCTTTCCTCCTATTTCTTTTCCGTCCCTTCCTCCTGTTGCCTTCCCCTCCCCTTCCCTTGCTGCTCTTGCCTTCCCTTCCTCTTCCCTTCCTCCTCCTCTTCCCTTCCTCCTCCTCTTGCCTTCCCTTCCCCTTCTCTTCCCCCTCTCTTCCTCATGCTTTCCCCTCCCCTTCCCTTCCCCCTCCCTTCTTCCTCCCCTTCCCTTCCCCCCCTCCCTTCTTCCTCCCCTTCCCTTCCCCTTCCCTTCTTCCTCCCTCTCCCTTCCCCCTTTCTTCTTCTTGCCTTCCCCTCCTCCTTCTCTTTCACGCAATACGATTTAGACCGCCACCCCCTTCCCTCCCTCCCCCTCCCCCCTCCCCCACGTCGCAAGGAAATTCGATAGTGCAGAGAACATGCGGTGGTTAGTGATGCCAAGACCCCTACCCCCTCCCCTTCCTCTGCCCCCTCTCTATTTTCTCTGCCTTGCGTGCCGTCTCATGACTGCCCCTCTTTAGCTTCTTTTTACTTTCTTTTCTTTTTCTTTTTCCTTCTTAGTCATTCATCCATTCTTCATTTCGTTGATTCATTCACCTCGAAAGCACGTTGTGTTATCACGTGCCGTCGGACTTTGTCTTGGTTAAGCCTTTGTCCTTGCGCTTTCGTCGCCTTGGGCTCTCGCTCCCTTCGCCGGCTGCCCTTGCGGTGCGATTATGCACTTTAGGGCTGGGCTGGTCTTCGCTCGATCGTCAAGCAGGAGCGATTGGGTTACTGGCCTTTGCTGTGTTACTGTTACTATTACCGTTACTCGTAGTTCTGTTTCTGTTACTATTTTTTTCTGTATGTTATTTTCTTCTGTCTGTCACTATTATTTTTTTCTATTTATGTCACTGTTATTGTTTCTATTCCTGTCATTATTATTATTTTTCTATTGCTGTCGCTATGATTTTTTTATATGTCACTATTTTTCTATTAATGTCACTATTATTTTTTCTGTTTCTGTCACTATTATTTTTTTTTTCTATTTCTGTCACTATTGTTTTTTCTATTTCTGTCTCTATTATTTTGACTATTTGTGTATTTCAGCCAATGTGATTTACCATGACAGCTCATATCTGTGTGGTTCAGAGTGTCGACTGCCGCACGTTAAATCTTTTAAGCCCGATTATCGTGTGGGTATTGTGGACGTGGTCGTAACAAGAGTCGTAAGGTCGAATGTTTGTCATTGTTGGTTGTTCATACGGATTAGTATATGTAAACAGATTACTGTACACTATTGAATCATGGCATATGTGTGTTGTACATATATTCATTCACTTATTTGAATTTACATTTTCGCAACACACGCCGTATGGTATTGTAGCTGGTCAGAGTTCAGTTCATGGTCATTTTTTAAAAGCTATTTATATATTCCGGGCGAGGGTGTCGGTGTGCCTGTGTGCGCTTAAGGTCACGGAAAGCTGCAGTCGCGTTGGGTGCGTGGTTGTATGGTTCGTGCTTGGGTGCGTTCGTGAGCGGATGATTCTTTCGGTAGGCCGACCTCGCAGCGTTGTGTGTGTGTGCGTGCGTGCGTGCGTGTGTGTGTGTGTGTGTGTGTGTGTGTGTGTGTGTGCACGCGTGTGTGCGCGTGTGCACGTGTGTGCCTGCGTGTCCCAGCGCATGCGAGCGTAATGTTGTGTAAGCGGTAAGGTGTGTTTACTTGTATGTGTACGCTTGTGCATTAATGTGTTTGTAAAGGCTAATTAAATTATCGGAGATATT
>NC_051386.1:46431982-46439482 GCF_015228065.2 Penaeus monodon | reverse complement strand
AGAAATTATAGGGACTTTAGCTACTCCCAGGGCTTTATTAATTGCAAGACTTTTTGCCAACTGTTCACCTGCATTGGTATATAAGAATGAACTGACAAGCGACATGCCTTGCTCATTTCTGTACTGTTAGGAAATGGCTCCCTGAATTTGATTTCAAACTATTATTTATTCAAACTTCGCGCAGTGAAACGCGAGAAGTTATTATTTACATCTACACCTGACCGGCGTCTTAAATCCCGCAAGAACACATCAACAAACGAACAGGTTCGTGCGTTTAGGGGCACGGTCTCTCGTTCTATGTGAGTCATCCCTGGGAAATGGGTGAGAGGGATTGCCCGTTTTCTGTGGAAATATTCTTCAGCGAACATCGTAAAGAATCTGGGACGAGGAACAGTTTTTCTAACGTTGCGATTACTTTTTTCACGAAGCAGAAGAAAAGACAGGGGGATAATAAAAGAAACGTGGGCATGAATAGTTGATGAGGAAGGCCTCTTGTGCTGCATATTAGAAATTGTTTCATAGGGCTCGGATTGCATTTTGTGTATTTTGGGGTATAATTCATTCCCGTGTATTCTGTTTTTTTTCGCTGTTCCAGTGTCACCGTACAGATGGTGACAGTATCTGCCTGTGTCTCTCTATGTATGTATGTATATATGTGTGTGTGTGTGTGTCTGTGTGTCTGTGTATTGTTGTGTATATATAGTTAATAAAATTAATTGGATGATATGGGTGAATGGACTTAGGGCGGCTGTAACAGCCATAAATTACAGAAAATTGAGATGAACGAACTCGTTTCGTGAATTAAGTGCAATTATTCATCGGCGAAAATCAAGTGAAATGTGAAGCCACCGAAGGCCTCGCAGCAGAGGAGAAATGTTGCACCGTGGAAATGCAGAGGTTATTTATCATGACAGGGACTGTAAGTCATTGGCAGGGAAACAACGATGTTCACGGATATGACGTTTAATTCAAGAAGGAACCATCTCTGGAAGAACCGTAGTTCTGAAGAGAAAAAAAATCAGTGATATGTTTGAAAAATACAAAAAATGTTTAAATGTTGCAAACGAAAACAAAATTAAAAGAGAAACCATCATGCCATCAAAACAAGGGCTTCACGGAAAAACAGATCCACAAAAAGGAAAGCGAACAAATAGTAAGGGCATTATAAAAGGAACTAAAAAACGGGATTCATTACGAAAACATGACAACATCCACCGCCAATGCGGATCCAGGAGCGTGCGGGCGTGGCGGCCGTGACAGAGGCAGAGGCAGTAGCGTGGTGGCAGAACTGTAAATAAGATCACGGAGACAGGCAGATTTGCATGGCGAATTGTGGCAGATTGGCGGACCAGGATGCCACGCCGGGACGCTCCGCTCTCGCGCTTTTCGTTAGTGCTTTTTGCTCTATGTATTATCAACTTTCTTTTATTTATTTATTTGTCTTGCGCGTTCGGTCGTCTGATATCGCCATCGTCATCGTCATCGTCTCGTCAACATCTTCGTCACCATCTGTATTACCAATTATTTATTTTCGATCTTCAGTCTTTATTTTTATTTTAGTGATGAGTAGATAAATTTTGTTCGTTTGTGGGACGTGCGTGACGGAAACGGGGAGATTGAAAGCTTTTACCGGCGTGTTTCGTGTCGTGTGTTTTCGCACGTTGTAACTATTCTATTTTCGGTTTCATTATAGTCTTGATAATTTGATCTTAGTCGTTATAATGGTAGTAATCATGCAAATGATAATGATGATTATGTTACTGTAGTTGTATTATTATTAATTTTATTATATGCATTACTATTATTATTATTATTATTATTATTATTATTATTATTATTATTATTATTCCACGATAACCATTGCTCTGCTATTATTTTGACCCATGATATAATTCTGCTTTGTAGTATTTTACTGTTGTTACTGCATTTAATTTTGTTATATTATGTATATAGTTTTGATTTGCCTATTATCATTGTTATTATTATTATTGTTATTATTATTATTATTATCATTATCATTATTATTACCATTATTATTACCATTATTGTTATGATGATGATGATGATGATGATGATGATGATGAGGATGATGATGAGGATGAGGATGAGGATGATGAGATGAGATAGGATGTAGTTTTATATTTTTGTTGTTGTTGTTATTATTTTTCAGTTATTATTATTATAGTAGTATTGGTAGTAGTAGTAGTAGTAGTAGTATTTTATTGTTATTAATATTATTGTTAGTAGTGGTAGTAAATATTTTGTTATATTTACTTTGTTCGTACTATGTTGATGTGTTTATTTTGTTAAAGTGGCTATTTTTCCCAGTAAATACTCCTGTCGATAGAATGGTGCAACATAGTACCGGGAATGTAAACATGTGCTTTTATTTGTAAGGATTCAAGGAAAAATGGTTTCGGGAAGGATCGTGCGTGTATCAGCTGTCGTGGTGAAAGTCTGTGTGTGTGTTTGTGTGTGTGTGTGTGTGTGTGTGTGTGTGTGTGTGTGTGTGTGTGTGTGTGTGTGTGTGTGTGTGTGTTTGATTCTTTTCACACTATCGCACTTCCTTTCTCCTCCCTCCCTCCCTCCTCCTCCTCCCCTTCTCTTTCTATTTTCCCCTTCCTTCTTCCTCCCTTTCCCCTCCCGTTTCCCTCCCTCCTCCCCCTTCCTTCCCGCCTCCTTCCATGCATACCAACATGGAACGGAATGAGTATGCAGCGCTTCCGGTCCCTGGCTTGTGCCACTGGGCGTGAGTGTTGGGGGGTTGGGGGGGATCACGTAGGCAGGGAAAAGGGAGCTACGGGGAGAGGGGGTCTGGGTGAGGGTAGGGGATGATGTAAAGGGGAGGAGGAGAGGGTGTAGGAATAAGGGAGAGGGGATAGGGGTGAGGGGAGAGGGTAGGCGTAGGGGGAAGGGAAGGGGGAGAGGGGCAAGGGGTAGGGGTGAGGGGCAAGGGGCCAGAAGGAAGGAAGCCTTGCATGTCGCGGGCGAGTTTGGTCCGAGTGCAGTGGCGTCGGCGGCATCGTCCGGTGTGCCTGTGTGCATTTGCCGCGTGTGTTGTGTGTTCGTGTGGCATCGGGGCGGGAGGTGTCAATCCGAGTGCCGGTTCGCCGTGACGTTTACAGGTTTGGCAGTGACACTTTGCGGCCGAGACTTGACTCGAGGATTAACAGTGGATTAATGCGCACTAACGGGCTTGGGAGGGTCGACAGGTGCGCTTGCTACCTGTGTGCGTGTGTTGCAGCGCAGTCTAGTGTGTTCCTCGTAGGCCAAGGTGTGGTCGAATCAATAAATGAATGATACCGTCTTTCATTCATGCATATTGAACGATCGTACGTAGTGGAAAGTTTTTTTTTCATAGACGGGCACGCTTCAGTGTTTATCCAGCCCTTTCTTTTTCCTCAGTGTTTGGTCGTCGCAGGGAAGGAAAAAGTTTTCCGTGTCACCGAAAATCGGTGAATCAGGAGGACATTTTCGGTCGGGAAGATTTCCAGAGCGAGTTCAGGACTTCTCTGTATACGCAAGTGCAGTATCTGCAATACGCGCTTTAAAAGAATGGATGAAAAAACTCTTCAGTCGTAAATGTAAAAAATAGAATCTTGATTGGAGACTACATGTTTTTTGCGTATATTCTATTTCAGGAACGTCAACTCATTTTTTGTAAACTCTCCCGGGACTTAACACTAAACTTGCCTGAATTCGTAGCTACTTTTTTGACCTCCTGCAACAGAAAATTCCAAACTGAGTAGGAGCGAAACCGTTAAGCGGAGAAACGGCGGTTCAGTCTGCCGCCATGTTTAAATCGCCGAAACTTTTGTTTTGCACGGGAGGTGTCCAGGTGTGCGTAGATGATGCTCGTCGGTGCGAGCGTGGCTGGAGCCGAGGAGAGGGAGGCCGGTGATTGCAGCCGGGGCATGGATGAGGGGGGGGGGCTCCCAGGGGTGAATGGAGGACTCTGAGCGCCACTGACGGTTGTCTGTTCCGTTTGCATCGAACGTAAGAAGTTGCGGTTGCACAGTCACCAAGGACTAGGTTATACGGGCCATGCATAGCATTCCTAACAACAGTTGGGCCGGGTATGCCTGCTTTGTTGGCTGCATCTGTGCCAGACTGGGCCTCCAGACATCTACACGCGCAAACACGTTCTTAGGCATCATACACACCATATACCAAACAAGTTAACAAATATACGTACACGCTTGTACACTATTATTTGTTCAAGGCCAGAGGTGTGTGAAGCAAGAAAACAGGTGCTGCGTGGATATATGAGAGAGAGAGAGAGAGAGAGAGAGAGAGAGAGAGAGAGAGAGAGAGAGAGAGAGAGAGAGAGAGAGAGAGAGAAAGGGGGGGGAGGCAGACAAACAGACAGATTGAAAGGGAAACCGTTGGAGTTTCAGCAAGTGGCTTTTCACTTTCTTTGATTCGTGTTGTGGAAGAATGTCGAAGTGTTCACAAGCTTGGTATCACGACCGAAGAGCCTGACTTACTGAATGGACTCTAGCCTCCTCGTATTATTTATTTATTTACGAGATGGATGTAAGTGGGCCCGGCATGCAGACGGAAGGGGAGGGGGAGGGGGCGAGGGGGCCAGCGTATTTAAGTTAACAGAATTGAGATTCGAAACTGAACGTGGAAAGTCCAGTGCGTAAGTAAACAGGATATTGTCTCACTAGTTTGACCACGTTTTATAAGAGGAACGATGGAGAGGCGAAACTCGTCCTGTAAATAAACAGGTTAGGTCGAATCCTGCCATTTTTGCGTTGAATTTTCTTTTAAGTATTTAATTGTAGTAAAATAAATGCAACTACATCTTAACAAAGATATGATGTCTGTATGCTTTTTATATTTGGCTGAAAGTTTTTTTTTATACAAACTCGTACCAAAAAAGGTGTCACAGATTTACCATGAGACATTGCAGCATCTAAGAGTACCTGAGCCTTGGCTGCGTCTATTTTTTATGCCTGGCCGGACTGGCCAATTAAGAGCCAAGATGAGTTTGCGGCCGCTCTCTGATTGGTCGTCGGCGATCACGTGACCACTCGCTCGAAATCAGCTGACTTAAAGGTTTGTTGTTGTTTGAGAATTCAACGTGGATCAGCATAAGTAGTGCTTCAGTGCCGAGGAATTGTTGATATTTTCACTTATTTATCTAAGAAATGGTGCCTGTAGTTAATACCGCGTTTCGTCTGATGATCCTTTATTATTTTTATTTACTTATTTCCGTCCTTCCAAATGTAGACGTACATTGCAGTTATGTACACTCAGCAGCAGTTGAGAGAAGACATATCGTTGGCGTTTTGTGGCTGCAGGAAATAGGCTGTTCATGACTAACGAATTTTGTTTGTGCTCGCCGATTTAATTTTCTTCCTTTGATGCAACTCACGTCTTTATTCTTCTTGGTATTATTGCTTTTGAAATATTATTACTGTTAGTAACTTTGTCATCGTCGTTATGGCAAGTATCATCATCAGTATTATGGTGTATATATTTCTATTGTGTTAAAGGATGAGTTGGGGAGGAAGTGTGCTATCTTGTTGCGAGCCATGGCTTCACCCTCGCTCAGCGGCTGCCGTGAATGTCCTTTGATATTTATTTATTTATTTATGTATGCATGTATGTATGTATGTGTGTATATATATATATATGTATTTATGTATGTATGTGTATATATGTATATATATATTATGTATATATGTATGTATGTGTATATATATATATATATATGTATGTATGTGTGTATATATATATATATATGTATATATGTATGTATGTGTGTAATATATATATATATGTATATATGTATGTATGTGTGTATATATATATATATGTATATATTATGTGTGTGATATATATATATATAATGCATATATATATAAATACATACATACATATATATTATATATATACATATATATATATATATATATATATATATATATATATATATTATATACTATACATATACTAAACATACATACATACATAACAAACACATACATATGTATGTGTGTTTATGAGTATATGATATATATATATATAATATATATATATATACATATATATAGTATATCAATATATATATAATATATATATATATAATATTTATATTATATATATATATATACATTGTAGCGTTGATGTCAGTAAGTTATATATTAATATGTCATTGTGTGAAAATCTTAAATACGGCGGGTAGTTATTTAGACCCGATCGCTCAAAGGATGTAATGATGCAGCGCAATTTCCGGCCGACTGGGGGAGCAAGGAACTAGATATACGTATTATGTAAATAGCCTTCTCATATTTATAAGACAAAGGATGTCGGTTTTATGCTCGCAAAAGGTTAAATATATCGATATTTCTCGTGAATTTACTCAGCAGAAGTCGAATACTATTCACTCTTTGTTACACAGTTCAGACACGTGGGCTTTCTTTTATGTTGATCTCCATGAGTCCGATAACAGATCTGTCGCATTAGGGTTAAATTTCCCCATCAAGAATAATTTCAGATCGCGTGAGGACAAGCAAACCCATCCTGATCGGAAAATTATAAACCTAACTTCATGAGCCGGTTGCGAATCAACCCTCGGAATTCCGAAGGGACGAATAGGTAAGACTTCCAGGTATAATGAACTGACTGTATAAATATGTAACTTGGGGTAATGGCATTTTCCTTGGCTATTGGCACGGGGTAACAGTAAAGTCTAATTGCCGGCGTCTGTCTTCCGGTATATTGCTGCTGTTTGTGGATGGACCTTCCCGGTGCGTGTTTTGTGTGCAGTCATAACATTATGCGCTCATTGTGGTGCCGTCAAGATTAAAAAGCCAGGCCTCGTAAGTGTCATAGATAAGATTTAATTTTCACAATCATTATTTGATATTATTGTTATTTGCTCTCTTTGTTTGTAAAGAAGCAAATATATCATATTTTAGAGGGGGACAAACCGTGCAAAGTCTAGTACGAATGAAATGAAAGTCACTTCCAGGAAGGAAAACTGACTAATCTTTTAAGACAAAAAGACAAGAAAAAAAACGTTCAGTCGAGATCGAAGGAAATACAATGTGTTTCTGGCTTCAATAGAGGCGGCGTCCGCGTCCTTTCGTGAGCCAGGAGACCGGATTGCGCTGGATTGCACTCCGCTGCATTGGGCAACACACTGGCTTGGTCTTGGGGCTTGTCTCGTTGCATTTCCCCGTCTCGTCTTGAGTCATCGGCTTGCGGAGCGGCGGTCGCTCGGCCGTTCAGAGGGGGCGGTGGGGGGGGAGGCGCGGGGGAGAGGCGGGGCTGAGTTCGGAACTTGGTTGGTGTTTCGTGGCTGATGAAGGTGTTCTGTTATACGGGGGCCACTTGGTAATGTATCCTGATTATCTGTTGCCAAGGCGAATTTCAATATTAGCTTCTGTTTCTTTGCCACTTTCATACCAGTGTGATGACGAAGTGCTATTGATAACGATATCAATATTCTGTCACTGTACTGATAATAATTACTGTTATCATAAA
>NC_051386.1:46421982-46426982 GCF_015228065.2 Penaeus monodon | reverse complement strand
ACAACAGGCAGGAACAGGGATGCACGGGTTAGGCCGAACATAAAAGGCTAATATTCATTGTCTGTCTGCAGAATAATTTTCCCGAAAGACTTTTTAATCGTAATTGATTATCCTAGATTAGCTTGATATCGATGATTATTGCAGTGAATTAGCCTATTGATTGGGCATAATTAACCTGTTCCTGTTAGAAATATGGTACATGGGATCGCTGTTTTTATTTCAGTCCTAATTAACACTAGGATTAGAGTATTGTTAATAATGAGCCAGATATCGCCACCGTATGTAATCGTGGGTGTGAGTGGCAGTATTGTTTGTTTTTGTTATACATTTTGGTGCACAGATTATGATCGAATATGCAGGTTTGATGAATACCATCACCACCATACTTATAATAATAACCAGCGATGCTTTTATTCTGCCATGGTGATAATGACTATATTTTTGCTGGTACTGAAAAGGTTAAAAGCAACTGTAAATTTGCTAATATAATGTTTTCAGTATAGCCTATGCAGTCATAGTGCCAAAGCAGCGGGTACTATCGTCACTATAATTTCCTTTGAATTTGCTGTGGATAAGAATCTGATCGTTGTTGTAACTGATAGACGTTCGATATTCCTTTAGGAAACTGATAGCCACGAGGTTCGGATTTGTCTGTCTATTTTGCCAAAGTTTTTGTTCCTTGTGATCTATTTCCTCAAAGGATTATTTAGAGACCGAACCTTCAAAATATCTTTTTTGATTCTTATTAATATTTTGTTTATGCTCTAATTATAAATACTGGAGGGAGGGAGGAAGAGAGATAGAGAGAACGAGAACGAGAGCGAGAACGAGATCGAAAAAGAGAGAGAGAGGGGGGGCGAGACAGAGAGCAAGACAGACCAACAGAGAGGGAGAGAGTGAGGGGGGGGGGGTAGAGCAAGCTAAGGGAGGAGAAATGAGAGCGAGAGTCGAAGTAAAAGAAATTTGACTACAAATGTTTTATCGATAATGGTCTCTTAACATACCAACGTCGTGAGTTGTGGATGTGAGCGAGCATTTTCCTTTCCGACCAAGAGATGAGAAAAGTGCGGTGATTAGGAAAGAAATAACGGATATATTTCTGATGTTGCCTCATTATGCATACCTGACGCACCCTAGTAATTATGGGGGGGGGTGGAGGGGGACAAGGTTCTTCGCATAAACAGGAATCAGTCCCTTGTGACCACTGAGGAGGCCTAGTTGCCATGTACGCTTCGTAAATGCACTCGGCCTCTCCATTCCTCTTCTCTCCTCTTCCTCCTCTTTTCTTCCCTCTTATCTCCCCTCCCCCTTCTCTCATCTTCTCTCCTGTCCACTCCTCTCCTCTTCTCTCTTTTATTTTTCTTCTCATTATATGTCTTTTTTTTGGGGTGTGGATATGGGGGTAGAATCACTAAACGGGGGAGAGGGTGAGTGAAGGCGACGCAAGAGAGCGAGGGAGAGGAAATGGCGAGTGAGCCAAGGCGATTGCGATGAGTAAGAGAGAGGAAAGAAGGGCCGGGAAGAATGCGCTGGCTGGCTTCGGGCTGGTGGCGTCGGCGCTCGCTCCCCGCTGCTTGTCGCTTTAGTTATTGGCCTCCGCGATTCTGTTTCCTCTGTCTCTCGCTGCTGTCCTTTTCTCTCTCCCTCCCTCCCTCCCTCCCTCTCTCTCTCTCTCTCTCTCTCTCTCTCTCTCTCTCTCTCTCTCCTCTCTCTCCTCTCTCCTCTCTCTCGCCTCCCTCTCCTCTCTTCTCTCTCTCTCTCTCTCTCTCTCTCTCTCTCCTCCTCTCCTCTCTCTCTCTCCCTCTCCCTCTCCCTCTCTCTCTCTCTCTCTCTCTCTCCTCTCTCTCCTCTCTCCTCTCTCTCTCTCTCTCTCTCTCTCTCTCTCTCTCTTTATATATATATATATATATATATATATATATATATATATATATATATATATATATATATATATATATATATATATCACAATATTTATTTGTATTTTTATCTATATGTGGAGACGTGTGTTTCTCCCACCTTGTGTGACAAGGATTATTTTAATGGAGTACTTATTGTTTTGTTATTCCCGTGTTAATATGTGTAATATTGTCTTATATTTGATAGCAGTAGTGGTGCCAAGCAGTAGAATCGTTAAAGTATTATTACTTTATCTTCTACTTCTACTACTGTGCTACTGTTGTTCGCACCATTATTGTTCTTTCTCATTATCCTCGCCTTATTATTATTTCTGTTATTGATCATTTGGCAATTTGCTGTCGTACATCTTTGGGTAGTCGTTGTCATTATTACGTGTTTATTCCATATAAGGTTCTCTGTCGTTGATATAATCATCGCTACAGTTGCCGATATTATACCACTGATTGCATAATTGCTATAATTAATTTTCGGCTCGTAACCGCCATATGACTAATATCGTTAGTCGAAACGCTCTAGTTGTGCGTATCTACGGCACTGTTCGTTAATGTCGTATGTGCACTTGTCTCTCTGTGTGTACGTATGTGTGTATGTTATCTTAACACCTGAGAGAATCACCTGTGTGGTGTTCCTGGCGGCCCTTCCTTGTATACTGGACAGGTGACGCAGAGTGTGAGGGAGGGGGAGGTAGGTTAGGGTTAGGGGAAGTGTGTCAGTGTGTTATGATTACAGTATGGCTACGATGTTCTCACCTGTTCGCATTTTATAGAAGTTTGTGCGTGTGCTTTTTTTGCCTGGTTACATTAATAGATTTATTTGAATCTTGCTGATCTATGTCCTTCATTTTTGTCATTATCATCACCTTTATCATGATTTTTTTCTCTTCCGTTCTAAATTTCCTTTTCTCTGCTGTCAACTCATCTCCTTTTCCTCTTCAGTTTTCTCTCTGTGTTGCTCTTGTTTTTTTTCCTACTCCTCTACCTTTCTGCCCTCCTCCTCCACTCTTTTTCTCCTCCTCCTCCTCCTCCTCCTCCTCCTTCACTTCTTCCTTCCCCCTCCTCCTCCTCCTCCTCCTCCTCCTCCTCCTCCTCCTCCACTTCTTCCTACCTCCTCCTCCTCCTCCTCCTCCCCTCTTCCTCCTCCTCTCCTCTTCTCCTCCTCCTCCTCCTCCTCCTCCTCCTCCTTAGTTTTCTCCTCCTCCTCCTCCTCTTCCTCCCCCTCCTCCTCCTCCTCCTCTTTCTCCTCCTCCTCCTCTTCCTCTCCTCCTCCTCCTCCTCCTCCTCCTCCTCACCTCCTCGACTCCCACACCTGTCTCGCCTTCAGGGCTATCACATCCGCCTCCCTGTCCCCGCCTCTCCCTCTCCCTCCCCTCTCCCCCCACCCCGCTATACCCTGAGGGCACTGACTGGTCGGGGCAGGTGGATGATGGGTGGGGGGATGGTAGTCATGGGAAGGCATGGGGGGGGGGGGGGAGTTGTTAGTCGCCTTCGCTGCCGCCGACCCTTTCCGCGGCTTTTGTGCCTTCTCTGGTGGTGGCGGTGGGCGTAGGTTCTGTTTGTGGTGGTTATTGTTATTTTTTGGTATTGTTAATGTTATTCTTACTGTTATTTTTTATGTTGTTATTGTTTTTATGATTGCTATATGATTGTTATATAGTGTTAAATGTTATTATTATTTTATTCTTAATATTACTATTATTATTATTATTATTATTATTAATATTATTATTATTTTATTCTTAATATTATTATTCTTAATATTATTATTTTATTCTTAATATTATTATTATTATTATTATTATTGTTGTTGTTGTTGTTATTACTGTTATTATTACCATCACTATTGTTATTATTGCCTTTTGATACCTTATTTTCGTACGACATTTGTTTAGAGGAACTAGTTTGCAATTTTGTTTTCCTTTTCTTCGTGCGTTGCCTCTTCTCCTCCTGTTGAGATAAATGATTTTGAGGAAGAGGGGAAAACGAAGGAAAAGGACGAAAGAAGAAAAGGAAAAGGATGAGGAAGAAAAATTAAGGGGAGGAGAAGGAGGAAAAACAAAGAAAAGAAAAGAGGAAGAGAAAGAATTTGAAAGAGAAGGAAGATGAGAAGGAAAGGGAGAAAGATAAGAACGAGGAGGGAAAGGGAGGCACGGGGAGGGAGGGACGAGGATTTGCGTTCAAGTCTTTGTTTACTTTCTTGCTTCCCCTTCTTTACTCGTCTTTCTGTCCCTCTCTATTTTCGTCTGATCTTATTTATTCTTACACTTCTTCCATTCCCTCGTTTTTTGTGTGTGATTGGTTCAGCGATCGCGCGCGCGTGTGTGTGTGTGTTTGTATATGTGTACATTCATGTGGTCAGCCGGCGATCACCAGGTTACCGGAGTTCCCACCGGTAACTCTCCCCTCATCCTCCTCACCCCCACCCGTCCCTCTCCCACACCCTCTTCTAACCCCCCATCCTCCTCCCTCCTTCAGCCCCATTATCCTCTGTCCTTCTCGTTCTTCCGTCTTTATCCTCCTCCTTTGTCTCCTGTAACTCCTTGTGTTTCTCTTCTCTCTTTAAAGCTTTTCCCTTCAAGCCACCACCTTTCCCTTATCTTGTGCTTCTTCCCCTCCTTCTCCTTTCCCCTTTATCCTCCCCCTCTTCCTTTCCCTCCTCTTCCTTCCCTTCCTCCTCCTCCTCCTCCTCCTCCTCCTCCTCCTCCTCTTCCTCCTCATCTTCTTCGTCTTCCTTTTCCTCTTCCTCCTCCTGCTCCTCCTCCCCCCCCTTCCTCTTCCTCCTTTCCTTCCATAATAACAGTGAAGAATATACGAGTGAATTAGTTGCTTCCGCTGGTTGTTATAAGTAATGGTCGTATTTTATTTTTTTCTAGGTGGGTGTATTCGACTTTTTCTGTCTGATTGTGTACGTTGGAAATTTCGCTTGCATGTGCATTTGTGTGTATTATCGTACCCAAGTGCGTATTTGCGCGTGTACGTGTATGTGCAAACATACGTACACATATAGGGCTCTGTACAATATTTTTTGTGCATAGATATGGAGAAGAAGAGACCGACAACAGCTGAGGAATTTTGCCTTTTGAG
>NC_051386.1:46414482-46416982 GCF_015228065.2 Penaeus monodon | reverse complement strand
TTTTGTGGGTTATTTCTTATGTTTGATTGCGTACCCTTTTGATTGACGGTTGGGTCGTTTTTACGCATAATCATCATGTCATCTAGTCACTGTTGCCTTCGTTTAGCTTCGTGATTTTAAGTGGACGTTGCATTTTTACTTTTCAGTCTTCCTATTCAATCGATCGTAGCAACATTTTTTTTTCTTTAAGTACTCTGAGGACTCGGGCCTACTCGCCGCACCCTTATTCACTAGAGAACCAACGCTGCGGCAACACGCAACAACCCCCGCCACCACCCCACCCGCACCCACTACCCCCTCACCCCTCTCCCACCCGTCCCCCCTCGCCACCTCCTATGGCACCGCAGCCGAATATTGAATTATTCACGACCTCACCAGTCGTCGCCTCACGTTCAAGGGAGTCGTACTCAACCCCCCCCCCCATTTCATCACATTCCCTTCATTCTCTTATCATCCTCCCCACTTCCCTCTTCCTCTTCCCCCCTCTTCCCTTCCTGCCACTCCCTCCCTTCCCCTCCCCTCCCCTTCATCCCATCTTTCACTCATTTTTCTTGTCCTTTTTTTTTACTCTAATATCTTCTATGGTGTCTTGTCTACTTCGTAGTTTTCTCTCTCGTATGCATGCTTCTTCGTTTGATTTTCTTATTGATTTTCATTTTGGTTTTCTTATCGACTGGTGTTGCCTAGCTATTTTTAGTTATTTTTCTCTGCCATCCGGAAAACTTATTTCGTGTTTGTGCATTGTTTATTTTTGTCCCTTTGTCTCTTTCGTGCATCTCGTTTTCGGTTTCGAGTTTTCGTTTTCTTTGGGAGCGTAGCGGGAAGAATTTTCTGATAGATAATCGTTACCGACAATGAGGATGCCCGAGATAAAATATTTGTTGCTTAAAGAAACATTATCCTTCTGTCCGTATATTTCTCCTCTCCCCCCTCCATACCCCCACCCCCCCACCAGTCCAGGGGGGATGAGAGGGGACAATGGAATGTCTCAATCAATGATGACGTAAGAGCAACGGGGGGGGGGGGTAGAGAAGAAGGGGTTGTGTTTTGTGGTGAAGTTTTGTTATTGTGGAAGGTTGTTTGAGAGTGGGGGTCCGCAGGTCTTTGTTAAAGTTTGCATATTCAAGAAATGTGTATATATATTCATATTAGGCGTTGGTAATATTTCTTTTGCAGCATGATCGCTGTTGTTTTTGCCATCGTCAGCTGTTTTATCAACACCAACATTAGGAGTCAGTGGTGATGTCTGCAGGTTATCCAATACGCATGTCTACCTACAAACGCGTATGCTTGTCAGCGTGTTTAATATCAACAGTCCAAAATTAGATATGACGTCAGCCCGAGGATTAGCTGAAGGATAATTAACCGGCGTCTCTGTCTCTTGTCTATGTCTTATTTACGAAAGAGGGAAGAAGAACAATAGCGGATAGCAGGTCACCCACATGGACCCATCGTCATGTCCGGGTTATTTTCCCATGTGGGCGGGGGTGACTCAGCTATTGGAGTGTGGGGGGGAGGGGGTCCTGTCCAGGTGACCACTCGGACCAGCTGATGTCACGGGGGAATGGGGCGGGGTGTGCTGTAGAGAATGGTGATGGTGAGGATGATGGTGATGTTGATGGTGCTTGTGATGATGATGATGGTATGATGATGATGAGGAGGAAGAGGAGGAGGAGAAGAAGGAGGAGGAGGAGGAGGATTGTATAGAGGGAGATGCTGGTGATGATTATGATTGTGATTGTAGCGAAGACTGATAACATTGAAAGGGATACAGTAAATATAACAGCGTCAAGGAAAATAATGTGCATGACGATGATGGCATTTGAATGACGTAAGTAGTAGTAAACGGACTGCGATATTGAAGTAGAAATTTATTATGCATACAGATATCGATTAGTATAAGGTAAGATTAGCTATGTACATTAAGGTTATCACTAACATAGACATCATGATAGCTAATAGACAGGTATCAAGGGAGGAATTAGTGATTGCAAAGATTTTATATAATTGCCAAAGTAAGAACTGAAGAAATAGAGAAAGGAATAATTGAGATAATTTCAGGGATAATATTACCATAAATTGAGAAGTGAAAATTGAGATTATTAGACCTCGAATACGATAACACCTCAAAGTGTTAGCATGTTATCGGAGTGAATCTAAAGGTAGCCTAATGGAGAGGGGGGGGGAGCTAGTGACTACAGGGATGTACTCATAGATTGTGAGTCACCGGTAGGGGAGGGGGATGTGGGGGATGAGTCAGGTGAGTGTGTGTGTGTGTTTGTTCTAGAGGTTGATAAGAGATAGAGGGAAGGGGGTTAAGTGTGTGTGTGTGTGTGTGTGTGTGTGTGTGTGAGAGAGAGAGAGAGAGAGAGAGCCGGGGGGGGGGGGGGTTGACGGCAAGGAAGGAGGAGTGGACGGGGAGGGAAGGAGGGAGGGAAAAGTACAGACAAAGACACACGTGCGAGGGTGACGTCATCAGTAGTATGGATGTGTGAAGCAT
>NC_051386.1:46406982-46411982 GCF_015228065.2 Penaeus monodon | reverse complement strand
AACCATTTTTCCTTTTTATTAATTTTAAGCAGGATTTAAGATAACAGAAGAAAAACTCACAACGACAGTTCGAATGACCGCCGTCGTCGCCGTGCGAGTGTGAGTGGGCGAGAGAAGCTCACACTCTTCACTCTCATGGAGTATTCCTGACACGCCCGCTGCAGGAGGGACAGTGTGCAGTGTGAAGTGTGCAAGGTGTTCTCGAAGTGCGTCGCGGGGGCCCGAGGTTGCCGCCGGAGAAAGGGCCAGTCTCGGGAGCGAGGTGTCCTGATTTGATCTCCTTCGGTGGGGTCGTTTGTATGTGTTTTCCGAGTGTTGGGGGAGAGGTGGAAGAGGCCTGCGTGGGAGAGTGCGTGCGTGCGAGTGCGCCTGTTCCGCTGTGCGAGAGAACGCCTCTCACGTGCCGCTCAGCGTAGAAAAGACTTCGAAGGAACTTTCGGCCAGTGAGCGGTGTATGAGCATTGAGGGCGTGGCCTGAACGAAGGTGCCAAGGATGGGTGCCAACGCCTCTCATCAGCACGAGCCCCTCGGGGATCATCAGCGCGCCGCCCACGCCCGCGCTGCCGCCGCCCACGCCCATGGCACGGGCGGGGGGCCCGCACACTATGCTCGCGCCTCCATTAGGAAATCCCTGCGCAAGAAGAAGAAGCAGAGGCAGTTAGAGAAGGATGACAACAAGGAGAATCAGGACGACCACACACAGGCCGACGGCCGGGACCCCGCGCAGACACCCAAGGTACGACCCGATGGCGCTCGTGCGGGGCTCGTTGGGAAGAGCAGATTTGTATTTAGATAGACAGAGCGGACATTAAGGGGATATTCATGTAGGTAGATGAAAAGATATATGAATCGTAATGTAATGCCTTCTGTATGTGTGTGTATGTATGTACTGTATTTATGTATGTGTGCGTGGACGCAGGCACGCGGTTTGTATGCGCGAGGGAAACCTTGTGTACACGTATCTGCTTGTGCATGTCCCGCTTGTACATAGGAGAGGAATGAATGTGAGAAGGGGTGGGAGAAAGGAGTCAAAGCGAGGAATAGGAGGAGACACACGGGTGGACTGAATGAGAAAAAGAGAGGGAGGGAGAGAGAGAGAGAGAGAGAGAGAGAGAGAGAGAGAGAGAGAGAGAGAGAGAGAGAGAGAGAGAGAGAGGAGAGAGAATACGTGCGTGTGCGTGCGCGCGCGCGCGCGCGCGTGTGTGTGTGTGTGTGTGTGTGTGTGTGTGTATGTATGTATGTGTGTGTGTGTGTGTGTGTGTGTGTTGTATGTATGTATGTATGTATGTATTGTGTGTGTGTGTTGTATGTATTATGTATGTATTATGTTTATATTGCATTTATGGTGTGTGAAATATTATATTTTTTTTTTTTTGTGTGTGTATAAAAAAAAAAAAAAAAAAAAACAAAAAAAAACACAAACACACAAATATTTTAAGTGTAATAAACACCCCCACACACCACACACACACCCCAACACACACACACACACACCACACACACACACACACACACCCCAAAACACACACACCCCTCATCACCACCACACCACACACTCAAATCACACACCACACCCACCAACACACCACACCACACCACACCACACAACACCACCACAAAACACACACACACACAACACCACACCCACCCCAAACACCACACACACCCCACACACACACACCCACACACACCACACACATACATACATACATACATACATACATACATACTCATACATACATACATAAATACATACATACATAAAACATACAACACAACACAACACACACAACACACACACACATAATTTTTAATAATATAATAATAATATATAATCTAATAATATAATATAAAATAATAATTACAAAAACAAATAAAAACAATTATATATATATTTTAAATATATATTATATATATATATATATATATTTTATATAATATAAAATTATATAATTAAAAAATATAAAAATATATAATATTTTATATATATATATATATATCATATATATTTTCATATATATAAATTTTATATATTAATATATATCTATATATATATATATATGTATGTATGTATGTATGTATGTATGTATGTATGTATAAAGAGACAGAGACAGAGACAGATAGATAGATATATAGATAGATGTAGTGACTGAGTTTTAGCAAGACGAATAGAGAAAAGCGAATCTGTAAGGATGATGGCATGGAGTTACCAGGTAGGTCTTTTTAAATATTTTCTGTGCGAGAGAAACCCGTTTTTTGTTTTTGAGGTAAGTCTGTGAATTCCCCCTTGAGTTCTTTTTATTTGTTTGGGTTCAGCACTGGTTAGTGCTCATTTGAATTTTTATTTAACAAGGTGCATTAAGGATTGAGAGAAGTTATTTGCATTTTTTTTATTGTTTCTTTTTTACCTCATGTTCTTTCGTATCCTTTGTCCTTGATTTTCCATCCATTTCTCCTCACATTCATCACGTATTTCTCTCCTCTTTGATTTTTCCGTCCTCTCAACCTCTTATCCACCTCCCTCTCTCTCTCGGTCTTCCTTCTTCCCTCTTTTCCACCCATTCCCCATATCTCTCTCAACCTTCTCTCCCTTTTCATCCTTCTATCTCTCCTCTGCTCTCAGCCTTCGCTCTTCCTAAATGATAATTAATCTAATACGTATATAGGAATAAAAGGTCTCCTGTTTAAGGTCGAAGTAGGGGTGCCCCTTAACCTCCACTTTACGCACACGTCAACCCCTTTATGAGAAACGCAGGAGCACATGGGAGACGGACGCGCTCCGGTGGTCGCCATGGCAACCGTTTGTTGTGTATTTGTGCGTGTTGCGAGAAGACTTCACCTTCCCTCTCCCCCTCCCCCCCTTCATTTCCTTTTCTTCCTTTGAGCATCAGATTCGCAGGGCTTTTCCTCTTCCCATTGCCTGTTTCACGTGATATTAATTATTGCTTCTTTTTCAATTATTGTTGTTGTTAGTATGATAATGATGATAATGGCAATAATTACAATAATTGTTGTTGTTATTATTATTATTGTTGTTGTTGTTGTTGATGTTGTTATTATATTATTATATTATTATTATTATATATTATTATTATTATTATCTCATCTTATTCCATTATTATATTATTATTATTATTTTATTATATTATTATTTTATTATTATTATTGCTGTTATTATTAGTAGTGTTATTATCATGTTATTATTATTATTATTATTATTATTATTATTATTATTGTTTGTTGTTATTGTTGTTTATTGTTATGTTTGTTGTTACATTATTTCATTATGTGATATGATCATGATCTGATGTGTGTATGACAGTAATGTAAAATAATATATTATAATATTAATATAATAATTTATTATTAAATAATTATTATTATTATTTTATTATTTTAAATTTTATTGTTGTTATTATGCTGATAATGATAATGACGGGGATGATGATGATGAACCATCATCACCGTCATCATAATCATTATTATTATGATAATATGCTGCTGCTGATGATGATGATTATGATGATTGTTATTATCACAGTTTGTATTACTGGTGTTATTATACCACTATTAATGATTATTGTGTTCTTACCTCTTTATCTTTCCTATTTGGCAGTGAGAGATAACAAATAACTTCTTCCTTGATCGCCATTCTTCTCACTTGTCAAAAAGCATAAAATAGCTCTCAATCAAAGGTCGAGAACCCCCCCCCTCCCCCCTCCTCCTCCCCACCCACAACCCTTCTACCCCCCCTTATATACTCACCCCCTCACCCTCCTTCCACCCGACAATACCCAAGGCTCCTGCATGTCCACTTTCACCCGACTGGACTTTCGCCTCCCCCCTCCTCTCCCCCCCTCCCCCCCTCCCCCCTGACATCTTTTGTGCCCGCGACGTCACGTGCCACCTCAGAAGAGTGGCGTTTGCGTGTTTTGAGTGATCCTCTCTCTTTCACTTTCTCTCTCTTTTTCACTTTCTCTCTCTCTCTCTCTCTCTCTCTCTCTCCCTCTCTCTCTCTCTCTCTCTCCCTCTCCCTCTCCCTCTCTCCTCTCTCTCTCTCTCTCTCTCTCTCTCTCTCTCTCTCTCTCTCTCTCCTCTCTCTCTCTCTCTCTCTCTCTCCTCTCTCTCTTTCTCTCTCTCTTTATGAATGTACCTGACTCTTATCCCCCTTCTCTCATTTCTTATCTTGTTTCCTCTCCTCTTATATGGCTGATGTGGCAAGGAGAAAATTTGGAGTGGGTTGGAGGGAAGGGAGGACAAGTGAAGCGATATTCAGTACTTTTTGCGTATTTTGTGTCGGAGAGATTGCTTATATGTGTATATTATTTCTCTATGCCTTTATATTTTTTGTTTATTGCTGTCCGGGGTATTCGTTATCTTATCTGTTTCTCTTTTCTCGTCTTTTTGTGTCTTTCCCTCTGTCTTCCTGCACGCCTCCAGCATTTCCTAGCCTTCGCTTCTCTCTCTCTCTCTCTCTCTCTCTCTCTCTCTCTCTCTCTCTCTCTCTCTCTCTCTCTCTCTCTCTCTCTCTCCTTCTCTCTCTCTCTCTCTCTCTCTCTCTCTCTCTAGTTTGCGTTTCTATTATCAATCATACCATTGGCCTTGATGCATGCATTGAACGACCCCATGATTTTAAACTTTTTTTCTCTCTTCAACAGGTAAGAATTGCGACTTCCAGAAGGTTCCTAGTTGTACGTGCACCTCGGGCTGTGACAAGAGGTTCACGCCGTTTCTGGCAACATTGTAAGTAATGGCTCCCTCTCTCTCTCTCTCCTCTCTTTAAACAGTGGTGCTGTATTGAAGTTGTTAATTTGCGTTCAATATACTTTTTAAAACTCGTTGAAAAGCTTATTGAGGGGGAGGGGGGTATAAATTCTCAGGCATCACTCAATGCCGACTTTATCACCCGGAATTAAAACTTCGGATTAAAAAAAAAATGTAGATATAAAATCAGGTTGAAAGTTTTCCCATTCGACACTTGCGAAGGGGCGAGTTGCCGG
>NC_051386.1:46396982-46401982 GCF_015228065.2 Penaeus monodon | reverse complement strand
CTCTCTCTCTTCATATCTCTCTCTCTCTCTCTCATTCTCTCTCTCTCTCTCTCTCTCTCTCTCTCTCATTCCTCTCTCTTCTCTCTCTCTCTCAATTCTCTCTCCTCTCTTCTTCTCTCTCATTCTCTCTCTCTCTCTCTCTCATTCTCTCTCTCTCTCTCTCTCTCATCTCTCTCCTCTCTCTCATATTCTCTCTCTCTCTCTTCTCTCTCTCTCTCTCTCAATCTCTCTCTCTCTCTCTCCTCTCATATTCTCTCTCTCTCTCTCCTCTCATATTCTCTCTCTCTCTCTCTCTCTCTCTCTCTCTCTCTCTCTCTCTCTCTCTCTCCTTTCCACCACCCTGTTTTATTCGATGAGGAATTATAATGAATAAGCCAGCTAGAATAATAAAAGGTAGAAAAGGAAAAACAAGTTAGTAGTTTTGTTATGTCGTTTTCACTGGAAGTACTGACGCGCCCGCGAGTTGCTTTTGTCTTTTTGTTTTTATACTTTTAAACGAGGATATTGTTTCTGTCTCTGTGAAAGGTTGATTTGCGGTTTTTATTGCGTTTGCTCTTTCGCTCGCTTTTTATGTCTGGAGTGCTTTGATTTCTGTTTGCACTTTAGAATTAGACTAACTCAATGATATGTAAGAAATTTTTTTTTTCTCTCTCTCTCTCTCCCTCTCTCTTTCTCTCTCTCTCTTTCTTTCTCTCTTTCTTTCTCTCTCCTCTCTCTCCTCTCTCTCTCTCTCTCTTCTTCTCTCTCTCTCTCTCTCTCTCCTCTCTCTCTCTCTCGTCTCTCTCTCTCTCTCTCTCTCTCTCTCTCTCTCTCTCTCGTCTCTCTCTCTCTCTCTCTCCCCTCTCTCTCCTCTCTCTCTCTTCTCTCCCTCTCTCTCCTCTCTCTCTCCCCCTCCTCTTCCTTCTCCCTCCAATTCCCTCTCACCCATCCTCCCATTCCACTCTCTTACTCCCTGTTTCCACGTCTCCCCCACGTTAAAAATAAATTCACTTGGTTAATGTGATAATAAACATAATGTGCTGACACCGCTTGTATCTGCGTCATTCGCGGCCCCATAATAAAGTCTCCTTGGCTCTCAACTCACACATGTCCTCGGGTCTCGGGTCTCGGGTCGAGCCGTCTCGAGTCATGCAAGTTGATGCTGTTAGGATGCTGTTTCCACGCTGTTGCTGCTGCGGTAGGAGGGTGGGTGGCTGGGTAGGCTGGAGTGAGGGAAGGGGAGATGGAGGGGAGGAGAAGGGGAAGCTGGGAAGGAGGGAGGAAGGAGAAAGGGAAGGAGGAGGAGGAAGGAGAATGGGAAGCTGACAGGAGGAAGAAGAATTAA
Organism: Penaeus monodon; assembly: GCF_015228065.2. NCBI lineage: Eukaryota > Metazoa > Arthropoda > Malacostraca > Decapoda > Penaeidae > Penaeus > Penaeus monodon. The sequence goes on along the minus strand of NC_051386.1, from coordinate 46,400,658 downwards.
GAGGGGGAGGAAGGAAGGAGAAAGGGAGAGAGGGGAGAGAGAAAGGAGAGAGAAGACAAAGAAAGAGAAAGAGAGGGAAGGGAGAGAAAGAAAGAGAGAGAGAAAGAGAAAGAGAAAGAAAGAGAGAGAGAAAGAGAAAGGAAAGAGACAAAGAGATAGAGAAAGAGAAGATACAGAGAGAAATAGAATGGCCGAAATTTGGGGAACTAGAGGAGAAAGAAACATGAAGAATTGGAATGCTGCGCCCATACCAAGGCTGCCTTCCTCCCGCTCGGTAACACACACTCGAATGCCGAGGCTGTAGATCTGAGCGTCTGGTGTCAGGGGCTCTCTTCTGGGATTATTTGCTTTTAGGCGTGTTTTCGTTCCTTCCTTTTTTCTGTCCTTCCTTTTTATTCGTCATTTTGGCGTCTTATATTTCTCCCTCTCTCCCTCTCTCTTTCTTGCTTCCCCCCCACCTCCCACTCACTCCTCTCGTTTGCTCCTGCTTCATCCTTCATTTTCTCGCTTTTTTTCTTTAACCGCAGTTCCTCTTCGTTGCCCGTTTTTCCCAATGCCTCGTCCTCAATTCCTAGTTCCCCTTTCCTATATTCCTCCTCTCACGTTTACATCTCCGGTCCCCGCCATCTTTAATTTCCCGCTTTCCACCAATCCTCTTCATTCTCTTATTCCCTCTTTCATGTTCTCATCCCCCCCCCCCCCTCATTCTTCACCTTCCCGCTTTCCACCAGTCCTCTTCGTTCCCCGTTCCCTGTTTCGTATACCTGTTGATCGTCCCCCTGTTCTGTCGACACCAAGGAGATATTCCTCCGCCGGTGCCATGACGCGTGGGTTGCGATGCTCGGGGGCGCGACCTTGTGCCCAGGGACGCCGTCGCCGATCGGCCGGGAAGCAGAAAGGGAAGAGGGAGAGAGGAAATACGAATAGATTCGGAAAGGAGGGTGGAAGGAAGCGGTGGAGATCGGGAAAGGAGGGTGGAAGGAAGCAAGTAGTAAGAGGAGATGAGTGCAGAATTCACGCTGAACAAATTGCAGATCAGACAACGAAAGGAAGAACTAGAAGACACGCGAACAAGCCGAAGGTTGTTTTCGCTATTTTGCCCAGAAGGAACAATACAGCGAAAACATCTTCACCATAACTTTTCGTGCGTTTCCTTGTTCTTCCCTTTGTTGTTTTGTTAGCATGAAGAGCAAAAGGGAAATATGAATATATGAAAGAAAAATATGAAAAGAGATATGTGGGTAGATGGAGAGAAAACGTGGATGGGGAGACAAGGAGAAAGGAGAGGGAAAAGGCAAATGAATTAGGAAAGGATGCTCAGAGGAAATGATTGGTAAGGTAAAAGTAAGGGGCTGGATAGCGGAATGGGGGGGGGAGGTTTGCGAAGATGTGATGTAAATAAGAAAGGATGACTCTTCAGATACGTACGTCGCAACCCGGGAATAATTGGCGACCAGGACTGGGAATCGCTTAATGGGAGATGGGTTATTGGGTACGTGTGGCTTGCCCTCTCTCTCTCTCTCTCTCTCTCTCTCTCTCTCTCTCTCTCTCTCTCTCTCCTCTCTCTCTCTCTCTCTCTCTCTTTCTCTCTCTCCCTCCCTCCCTCCCTCCCTCCCTCCCAATTCCTCTTCCTCTCCCTCCCCTTCCCTTTCCCCCATTATTTAATAATGGCATATTCTCCATTCTTTTTAATACTCTTTCTTTATAGTGATTCCTATGACTATTATTATCAACCATCATAATAACCTCCTTATCATCATCATTATTATTAATTGATGCTGTTGGTACTATCGTCAACATTGTTATTGTAGTAGCATATGCTGGTATTATTATTATAATAATTATCATTTTTGTTACGATCATCTTCAATGACGCCGTTGTTGTGGTACAGATTAATCACATCCTTATGATCTGCATACTTCTTAATCATCATTTTATCTCGCCTTTGGGTGTCGGTTTCATCCCCTGGCCGTAAATAGCCACGCACGCACTGAGGCGAGATGGCTTTAACAACTTAGTGCCTTTAACTTGTTGCCTGTGCATGTCGTCGTTCGCATATTTGTTTAGTTTTTTGGGGTTTATGTATTTTCTTTTTGGTTTTTTATTTTTCAATTTGTTTTTGTTTTTGTTTTTTTCTGCGTCAGAATGGTTTCGTGCAGCACAGGCGAAGTTGAAAGAATATAGTTCTTGAGATGAAGCTGGGGCATGACTTGGAGGAGGGAGGGGAGGGGAGGGGGAGGGGTTCGAGGCAGGGCATAGGGAGGGGAGGGGGAGGGGTTCGAGGCAGGGCATGGGGAGGGGAGGGGGAGGAAGGTGTTTTGCACGTGGGTCGGGAGGGTATGTGGAGGGAGGGGGGCATGGGGAGGGCAAGAGGGCAAGGATTGGTCTTGTAAGTAAAAGAAAAGATGAAGAGGCGGAGGAAATTCGCAGAAGAAAGAGGGGGAGGAATAAAAATAATAACGATGATAATAATAACAATAACAACAACAACAACAATAATAATAATACGAGTAAGAAGAAGAAAGAAGAAAAAAAGTAGGAGGATGTAGAAGATTATGGGCATGAAGAAGACAGTGATGATGAAATGATGGCAGTGATGAAAATTTAACTGATGAAAGAGAAGAGGGGGAGGAAAATGGCTGAGGTGAGACGAAAAGAGGAATAAAATCAGACTATAACCTCGGAAAAAGGAAGATAAGGAAGAGGACGAGGAAAAATTTAGGGAAATGAGGAGAGAGAATATGGGAAAGAAAAGTAAAGAGGAAAACGAGAATGGAAGGGAAAGGAGAAGAAAAAATAATAAAAGGATGGAGAGGGAGAGTAGATACGAGGAGGTGGAGGGAGAATGGGGGGGCGGGGGGGGGGGCGTTAGATGGTTGACCTTCAGCGTGAAATTCTAATGGATTCCCCAGCTCGTACCAAGGGCTGTGTCTCGTCGGCGTTTTCACCTTGGTAGAGGGTGAAACTATTTTTATTCGCTGTACTGGATATGCCTGTCCGTGTCGATTTTATCTGTTGGCCTCTCCTCGTCTGTTCTGTGTATCCGTGCATCTGTCAGTCTGTTTGTTGAGTCTGTCTCTTTGTTCCAGTCGTGCTGTCATCGTTGTTGTTTTTTAAGTTATTAATATCTTCGTCAAGGATGTTCTCATTACTGATTCCCCTTGTTTTCCTGCACCTCTTTCTTCGCCATGATTTTTAGAAGTGCAAGGGTGCACGGCTCACTCCCTCTTCCCCCTTTGCACCCCCCCCCCCTCCCTCGATCTCCCGGCGTCTGATTCCACTTTGTATTTGTGTCACCTTCATAGAGCCTTTGTTCCGTTCGTCTCCTGCCCTGCCTTCCTGTGCTCCCTCTCAGCCTATCCTTCTCCCTCGCCTCCACGTTCTGCCTCTTCCCACTTTACTTCTTCCTCTCTCCTTCCTTCCTTCCTTCCTTACTGTTTTTTTATTTTTCTTCTTCTTCTTTCATGTTCTCTTCTTTTTTCTCTCGCTTGCACTCCCTTATTACTTTCTTCGTCTCCTTTTCCTCTCCTCTCTGCATCTCTTTCCTTTATCTTTTATCTCCCTTTCTCTCTTATCATCTGCCATTTCTCCGTCTTTTACCCTCACTTCCTACGTTCCCTACCTCTTATTATGTTCTACTCATGTCTCATTACTTTCCTCCTTCCTTCCTTTTCTT
>NC_051386.1:46381982-46391982 GCF_015228065.2 Penaeus monodon | reverse complement strand
TTTATTGTTGTTGTTATTATCATTATTGTTGTTGTTGTTGTTGTTATTGTTGCTATTATTTTGTTTTATTATTTATTATTTTATTATTATTATTATTATTTTATTATTATTATTATTATTATGTTAAGATTATTTTAATCATTTTGGAAGTAACGAGATTTGACTAAAAGGTTGAGTCTAGCATTGCAATTGGCGCAAATTAATTGCACGCGTGTGAGAGAGAATTCTGCTTTGCCCTGAAAAGCAAACTTGACATGTCCATTAATTTTTTTCCTGCGTAATTGTGTGATCGTTTCAATTTGTAAAACGAGAATTGAACGTTTTCTGGCTTTTGTGTTCTTTAGTTTACTTTTTTGTATTTTTCTTTGAGTAATTGTAGAAGCTTTTTTTTAATTAACACTATCTGGCCATTGGCATTGTATTTTCTGCCGCTGTGCAAATGCATTGTTTGACTATCATTACACGATGATTAAAATCCGATTTCCATGAAACACAGTGGACTCGCGTGATGAAAGCAAGCATGGAGGCGTATTTTTGTAGTTTTGTGCAGAACCATTTCTCCCAATGGTTTTATTACATTTGTCATTATCGCGGACTTGACATCATCATGGTCATTACCGTTTTTTGTGTTGAACCCTTCTTTTTCAGCCCTTTGTTATGGTCTTTAGAAAATTTAGTCTAGTGCACTTTTTAAAGTTTTTTTTTTGTTATATCTGTTAAAACTTTCGAGTAATTATTTTTATCTGGGATTGACAGACATTTTTTTTAATCTTTTCAGGTGAGAGAAAGACGAGGCGCAGTGAATGGCAACATCACTGGTGTTGCCAAACATGGGTCAGTGATCGCGAGTGAGTGTTGCCATCTTGTGTTGCGTTTGTTAATGTTGGTGTTGCAGTATTGCCAGCACAGCGTTTACACTGTCAGAGTCTCTCTCTCTCTCTCTCTCTCTCTCTCTCTCTCTCTCTCTCTCTCTCTCTCTCTCTCTCTCTCTCTCTCTCTCTCTCTCTCTCTCTCTCTCTCTCGCAGTTTGTTCCTCTTCCAAATGATGAAGTCTGGAAGAGAGAAAGGTGAGCAAACGATGACGTAAAGAGAGGAAGTCAAACCGCCAAACAGAAGGAAGGAAGAGGCTACGAGGAACTAACTGGATAGGATTAAGGATTAGGGGAATGGAGAATATCTAATAGCGGGGGATAAAGTAAGTGGATGGGAAAGAGATAGGAGGAGGGAGAGGGGATTAGGCCCAACAGCGTCACACTTTGGGTTATTTGTTTCGGTCATTTGAATGTTGTTTGTAAAAGATATGTTGGTTGGGTTGTTGTTGGTAGTTTGATGACTGTGTTGATTAGTTGATTGAGTGGTATTTTATCTTCGTGGTCTATTTTTATACGTAATTTGTGTTTGTCTTCTGCAGACTCGTTTCGTTATCGGAGTCACTAATGTTTATTTCATTATTATTTTTATTTTCTTAGCGTGTTTGTTTCAGTAATGGCTATTTGATCATAATTGTCGTTCTTTCAACGTGTTTATTTCACTAACAGCTGTGTGAATATTAGTGTTATTTTTTTCCCAACGTGAAATCTGACCTTGCTAGAGAGGAGGGAGGTGGCGTCATGGCGGCAGGTGAGTTCGCAGGAATGGGAGAAGAAAAGAGGCGCGTCATGCGTGGGAAAGCCTTCTCTCCCTTCCCCTCGCACCCTTTTTTTCTTATCTTCTCTTGGTTTCGTTTTCTTCTTTCTTCTCTTCTCCGCTTCTCTTCACTTCGCTTCTCTCATATCTCTTCTTCTTTTTTGTTTTGTTTTTCTTTTCTTTTCCTATTTTTCGCTTTTCTCTTCGCTTCTTTCATGTCTCCTCTTCTTTTCTTTTCATTGATTTCTCCTCTCTCCTTCTTTCCTCTCCTCCCTTCTCTGTTTTCTTCTCGTTTCCTTTTACAACTCTCTTCTCTCCCCCCGCTTCTCTCTCTCTTTCTTTCTTTCTTTCTTTCTTTCTTTCTTTCTTTCTTTCTTTCTTTCTTTCTTTCTTTCTTTCTCTCTCTCTCTCTCTCTCTCTCTCTCTCTCTCTCTCTCTCTCTCTCTCTCTCTCTCTCTCTCATTCTCACTCTCACTCTCACACTCTCCTTTCGTCTTTCCTTCCTCTCCCTCCCTTCCTCTTCCTCCTTTGAAATATACACGTTAGTTATGTCTTCCTCGCTGTTCCGAAGGGGGCAGAGCGAGAATTGGGAATAACGGCGCTCACCAAGGATGGAAAGTAAACAGCAAGAGAAGGGAATGAAAAAGCGGAGAGAGGGAAGCGAGGGGAGTGACCTAAAATACGGGGGGAGGGGAATGATGGAAGGGAGGGAGGGAAGGGAGAGAGAGGGAAAGCAAAGAGATGAAAAGGGGAAGCAGCAAAAGTCGCGAGGAAAGGTGGAAGAGGGTGGGGGGGATAACAGAGGAGAGGGAGAGAAGGTGGGTGTGAGAAATAAAAGAGAAGAATTATGATAGGGGAAGGGGAGCAGAGAGAGGGCAAGGGGAAAAGGGTATAGGAAAAGTTAAAGAGAAGGGATGAAAGGGATGGGGGAAGCAGACAGGAAAAAAGTCGAATTGTCGTTTGCCATTCTTCCCTCTTTCTCTACCTGTCTGTTTCTCAGTTTCCTCTCGTTTTCTCTCTCCACACTTATCCTGTATAGCCTTCTTTCTTTCTTTTCTTCCTTTTATTATTCTCCCCTTTATGCCCAATAATAGTCATCTGATTATTCCCTCCACCCTCTTATTATCTTTCTCCCTCCATCCCCCGTCATTCGCCGCACTCTGCAAGGGAATGAGGGAATCGGGAAACATTTGAGGGCGGTGAGAGGGCATTGAGGAGGCAGAGAAAGGGGAGATGGAAGGAAAGGGCGAAGAGAAAACGAGTATGGAGAATTGGAAACAGAAAAAAAATAACGGAATTACCAAAAAGAACGACGCTCAGAGAAGGAAAAAAGATCGGGAAAAAGAACAAACGGAAGAAAAAATGCTGCGATAGAGAACCGAAAGGAAAAGGAAAATTTTTCCCCTTTCTCCTCTCTCTCTCTTTTTCTCTCTCTCCTCTCTCTCCCCTTTTCTTTTCTTCTCTCTCTCTCTCCTCTCTCTCTCTCTCTCCTCTCCCCCCTTCTCCCCTCACTCCCCCCCTCCTCTCCCTCTCAAAAAAAAAAAAAATTTCCCCCCCTCCTCTCTCCTCTCTCCTCCCTCTCCTTCTCTCTCTCCCTCTCTCCCCTCCTCTCTCTCTCTTCCCCCCTCTCTCCCCCCTCTCCCTCTCTCTCCCCTCCTCCCCCCCCTCTCTTCCTTTTCCCCCCTTTTCCCTCCTCTCTCCTCTCTTCCCCTCTCTTCTATATATTAATATTATTAAAATTAAAATAATTTTATATATATATTTAATAATATATAATAAAATTCTATTAATATATATATATAATATAATTTTTATACTTATATATTTTTATAATTAATACAATATAGAAGATAAAAATAGATAGATAAAGAAGTTTAAAAATTGAATTTTTTTTTTTTATTTTTTGTTTTTTTTTTTCCTCTCCCCCGCCTCTCCTCTCTCTCTCCTCTCGGTCCCCCTCTCTCTCTCTTCGTCTCTCTCTCTCCTCTCTCTCCCCTCCTCTCTCCTCCTCTCTCCCCTCTCTCTCTCTCTCTCTCTTTCTCTCTCTCTCTCTCCTCTCTCCCTCCCTCCCCCCCCTCTCCCCCCCCTCTCCCTCTCTTCCCTCTCTCCTTCTTTCCCTCTTCCCTTTCTGCCGAATTATCCTGTAAGTTCTTGGCAGAGACAGAGAGGTCATTTTGAACCTTTTAGTGGTCTTGTCGCAAGTTGTCGAGGTCCTGGGGGGAGGGGGAGGGGGGGAGGGGTAAAAGGAGAAGGAGGATGTAGGCCATGGTCAAGGGGGGAGAGGGGGAGGGGAGGGGGGAGAGACAATGGCGTTTTTCTTTTTTTTTGTTACTTTATTCCTGTTCATGCGTTCGTGTTAGTTGTTTCGTTCACTGTGCGTGTGTGTATGTGTGTATGCGCATGTGCAAGAAATAAAAAAAGAGAAATTACAACCACATTAAAGACAGTAAAAAAGTAGGGAATGGAAGAAAAAGACTGGGATAAATAATAGGGAAGAATGAGAGAGAATGAGAGAGAGAGAGAGAGAGAGGGGAGAAAAGAAAAAGGGAAGAGAGAAGAGAAGAGAGAGGGGGAGAGAGAGGAGGATGGTTTTGAAGGAAAAGAAAATAGACAAGGCAATCAATGTCAGGAAATCCGACCTCTGATCTGACCTTTAAATGTACCTTGCGTGACCTTGTGGCGGTGGTGAAGAGTGGTTCAGGTGTTGACTGTTGCCTTTATATTTTTTCCTCTAAATAGTGGTTTCCCTCCATAGACGTTTATAAGTTTATTGTGTATTGTTATTTTTGGGTTTTTGTTATTGCTGCTAAATCCGCTAGGTTTACCGTTACTATCCCCATAATTGTTACTGTTTTTTATTGTACCGGTTTCCCTGTTTCATGCTCTTTACTCGCTCCCTTTTCACCTCCCGCTTCATTGTCGTTGCCATTACCAATGCTAGAAACACGTAATAGTCATTATATTTGATCTTCGTCAGTTCGTCAATTACTGTTGCTTCTGTTCATTTGATCGCGTGATGGGAAATAAGGCGTTGCCTGGCGTAGCGTCCCTGTTGCCATGGCGACGAACTGTTACTCGGGAGATGAGGCTTTAGTTTAAGCTAGGATTTTTTTCTCTTGTCTTTGGTGTTTTGTAACCATTTTTCGCTCTCTCATTCTGGCTTTTACATTTTTTGCTGTTCTCTTCTAATCTAGAGCACCTACTCTAGTCGACCCCCCTTTCTCTCTTTCTTTCTCTCTCTCCCTCCTTCCCTCCTTCTTCTTTTCCCCTTCCCATCTCCCTCAGTGCCTGTGCTCACCCCCCCTTCTCCCTGCCTCCTTACATTCCTTCTTTCTTTATAGCCTGCATGTACAGCGAACCATCACAAACTGGAAATAAACCGAGAGAATAAAGAGAGCGCTATGTAATCATCCCCCACTCGTCTCTCCTTTTCTTTCATTTCCTCCCTAATAATCTTTGGCCGCAAAACGCATGCGTGGGTCGTCCAATTGTCCGTCTCTTTAACTGCATGTTATGAGAACATTACGAGAACACGTGTGGTTGAGGAGAATGCATGGTTCTGGCGACAGGCTGTCCGCAGATGCATTTGCTTGTGTTTGGCTTGCGCTGGATGCAATTCTCCTAGTTGGAGCTCATGATGGATTTGTGTGACGTGCATTGTGTTTCGTTGTTGGTGGTGTTGTTTCATTGTGTTGTTCTGTTATTTTGCTGGTGTTTTTTTCCATATCAGAATTATCTTCGAGCATTTTTTCTCGTTCATGTTCTTCGTATTCGTCTTCATCTTTTCTTATATTATTGGTGCATCTTCCGTGGGTCCTGAAATTTATCGACCCACCCTTCTATTTCCACCTCATCCTCGGCTCGCCCCTCACCCCGCCTTCCCCTCCGTGCCAATTTCCCCTCAAGTGAGTGAAGCCTGCCTTTTCATTTCCCTTATTCACCAAATGCGTCCCCCCCCCACCCGTCGACCTGCAGTTGCTTCCTGTTGCAGGCGCCCCGTTATTTCCACTTGCTTGAGACGCAGGCAAGCGGGACCGTTGTTCCTGTGTATTGGAAAACGGTTTGGCAGTGGACGGGAAAGGAAGGCTGTGGGCGTGTCCATTCTCTGTTTTTCCTTTTCTATTGTCTTTTCCTTCCCTTGCTGTTCTCCTTTCGTCTCTTCCCCTAACTTCCTGCTACTTGTATTCTGTATCTTCTCTTTTCTCTCCTCTCCCTCTCCACAATTCTGTTTTCGTAAATATTGTGTGTTGAGATTTAATGATGATCGTGATGACGATGTTGATAATGAACCAATGATTCCAAGAGTAACGAATCGTTACTTATTGCAAAGGTTCTCAGAATGGAGGACCTGATCCCCAGAGTACCCTCCTCCTCCTCCTCCTCCTCCTCCTCCTCCTCCTCCTCCTCCTCCTCATCCTCCTCCTCATCCTCCTCTTCCTCCGCCTCCTCCTCCTCCTCCTCCTCCTCCTCCTCCTTCTCCTCCTCCTCCTCCTCCCTCTTCTTCTTCTTCTTCTTCTTCCTCTTCCTCCTCCACCTCCTCCTCCTCCTCCTCCTCCTCCTCCTCCTCTCCCTCCCCCTTCTCCTTCTCCTTCTCCTTCTCCTCCTCCTCCTCCTCCTCCTCCTCCCTCCTCCTCCCCTCCTCCTCCTCCTCCTCCTCCTCCTCCTCCTCCTCCTCCTCCTCCTCCTCCTCCTCATCATCATCATCATCATCATCATCATCATCATCATCATCATCATCATCATCATCATCATCATCATCATCATCATCATTTCATCATCATCATCATCATCGCCACCATTACCATCACTATCACATCATCATCTTAACGCGTCTAGTACTTGTCAGCGGTGTTCGACCTGCCCTATGCTCGATAATGCATCATAAAGATCATTAGGGTGATGATGATGGTGATGATAGTACCGTTAATGATAATAATAATACTGATGATAATGATAAAAGTAATGGTAGCAATGGTAATAATAATGGTAATGATATTAACAGTGACGATAATAACAAAAATAAAACTGCACATTTATGATAACTGCACGTGTTCCCCTCGTAAAGGTGGAGAGAGAGAGAGAGAGAGAGAGAGGAGAGAGAGAGAGAGGGAGGGAGGGAGAGAGAGAGGGAGAGAGGGAGGGAGGGAGGGAGGGAGAGAGAGAGGGAGAGGGAGGGAGGGAGGGAGGGAGAGAGAGAGGAGGGAGAGGGAGGGGGAGGGGAGAGAGAGAGGGAGAGGGAGGGAGGGAGAGGAGAGAGGGAGAGGGAGGGAGGGAGGGAGAGAGAGAGAGAGGGAGAGGGAGAGGGAGGGAGAGAGAGAGAGAGAGAGAGAGAGAGAGAGAGAGAGAGCGAGCATACATTATAACCTCTCTTTGTTCTCCCCTTTCCTCTGCCCTGTTTTATGTTTTACCCCACTTTTACACGTTTAAAATATTCCCAGCTTAGTACCCCCTACATTTCCCCCTCTTGATATCTGCCTGTGCCTTTCCCCCCATATTTTAATTCGTCTTTGTGTTTATTTTAGGGAGAGATAAAAAGGGAGGGAGGGAGGAAGAGAGAGAGAGGGTGGAGAAGGGATGAAGATAGGTAGGGAGAGAGAAAGGGGGGAGAGGAAAAGGGATGGAGATGGAGGGAGAGAGAGAGAGAGAGGGGAAGGTAGGAAGATACAGAGGAGGAGGTAGGGAGAGGGAAAAGGATAAAGAGATGAAGGGAGGGAAAATGCATAGAGAGAGAGTGAGGGAGAGAGAGCGGGAGCGAGAGCGAGAGCGAGAGCGAGAGCGCGAGCGAGACAGAGACAGACAGACAGACAGACAGACAGACAGACAGACAGACAGACAGACAGACAGACAGACAGACAGACAGACAGACAGACAGACAGAGAGAGCGAAGGGTGATGAATGTGGAGAGAGGGAGGGAAAGGGAAAGAGCGTTTTATTCTTTTTTTTCGTCCTTTTTTCTCTTTCTTTGTGTAAACCGCTATTTTCTTCTCTTCAATCCTCTCCTCTGTATTTTGCCTCATTCACTGTCTTCTTGTTTGTTGCTTCTTCCTCATTTTATTTTTCTTTCTTTTATATGTGTACCTTCCCCGTGTATCTCTTGAGGGCAAGAGGGAGGGAGGAGGAGACGAGACGAGACGAGAGGTAAACGAGGGAAGAAAGGAAGGAAAGGTGGGGGGGGGGGTAAAAGGAAGGAAGGAAGGTGGCGGGAGAGCAGATGGAAGGAAGGAGGAAAACAAGGAGAGCGGGAAGAGATAGAAGGGAAGGATGCAAAGAGTTACGAAGATGAGAAGGAATTAGGGGGATGAGGAGAGGGAGGTAGAGAAACAAGGAGATATAGAGAGACAGAGAGATATAAAGAGAGAGACAGATAGATATAAAGAGAGAGACAGATAGATATAAAGAGAGAGACAGATAGATATAAAGAGAGAGACATAGATATAAGAGAGACAGATAGAATAAAGAGAGACAGATAGATATAAAGAGAGACTGATGATATAAAGAGGACAGATAGATATAAAGAGAGACAGATAGATATAAAGAGAGACAGATAGATATAAAGAGAGAGACAGATAGATATAAAGAGAGAGACAGATAGATATAAAGAGAGAGACAGATAGATATAAAGAGAGACTGATAGATATAAAGAGAGACAGATAGATATAAAGAGAGAGACAGATAGATATAAAGAGAGAGACAGATAGATATAAGGAGAGACAGATAGATATAAAGAGAGACAGATAGATATAAAGAGAGAGAGAGAGGGGGGGGGCTAGACTCCAGTGATTAGGCAAACTAGTTGAGGACAGTCGAGTCGCTAAGCTTTTACATTATTTCATCACATCGGAGACTGACGGAAAGAGGATAGATAGTAGGGAGGAGAGTATTTTATTATTATTATTATTATTATTATTATTATTATTATATTATATGTGATGAGGAGGAGGTGATTGGTATTGTTACTACCGTAACTTTTATTATTATTGTTATTATTATTATTTTATTGTTATTATTATTATTATTATTATTATAATTATTATTATTATTATTATTATTATCATCATCATCATCATTATTATTAACCCCATTATTATTATGATTGTCATTGTCATTCTTTTTTTCTTCTTTTTCTTATTATTATTGATATTATTGTCATTATAATTATTTGATCTTCATTGTAATCATTCTTTTCACTTTTATTATTGATGTTTATTACTGCAATACACTCGTATGCACGCGTGCGGGCGCGCGCACAAGATAATAAACTTTTTAAAAGATCTTTTACATATATCATCATAAATCGTACCCTTCCCCCTTTTCTCTTATTTATCGGCATCTGTTTCATCGTTTCACCGTTATTGCCAAGCAGATTACCACATTGGCATTCCCTGTGACAGATTGTGTAAAGGGGTAGGGAGGGGGCTCCTGCTGCCCCTCTCCCGCTAGCCCCCTCGTCACGCTGTCCTCCTTTGCATTCGGATGTTCGGTATCCTGTCCGTGTGCATCTGTGTGTGTGTGTGTGCGTTTGTGTGTACGTACATTTTTGTGAGCGTTATTTAAAGCGTACTCCTCACGACGGCGTGGGCTTCGGGTTTCCTCAGTATCCTGTTGTGGCCTTTGGAAGGAGGTGGTGTTCGTGTTCGTGTGTGGATGTGTGTTTGTCCGTGCCTCGGGTCTTGAGCAGGGGACCAGGCCATCCAGAGGGAGGGGAGAACGCGAAGGAGATCAAGACGAGAAGACCTCTTCTTCCCTTTTCCCGTTTCTCCTTTTTTTCCGTTTTTGTTTTTGGAGAATGAGCTGGCCGGGCCCCCCTCGAACCACGTCCTGCTGCTCCTCCTCCTTCAGAAAAGGCCAAGGAACCATGAAGGAGCCGACGCACTTCCCCCTCAGCGCCACCGTGTCCGCTCCGCCGGGCCTATGTAGCACGAAGGTAGTTCTGAATAAGTAACTGGACTATACTTTTATAAGTAATTAGTGGTAAATGTGGAATAATACTTACTTAGGCCTCGCTCACACGCTGGCGTGCTCCGCGTTGGTGCGGCCGTGAGAGATCAGCGTCTAAGAAGGCTGGATGCTCGTGTCTGTGTTTGTGTATGTCTCTCTTTAGGTGGGAGAAATAGTGTGTGGGTGTGCGTGTGCGTGTGTGTGCATGCGTGTGTATCTACCTACCTACCTACCTACCTACCTACCTACCGTTCTATCTATATATCTACTCGCCCTTCAGAGGGACAGAGGGAGGAAAGGCAAGAGATACGCATGAGAGAAAGGGAGAAACAGCGAGATGAGTGTGAAGAGTTGACAGTAAGGAAAGGTTTGACGATGGACGATAACTATTTTGATAATGGGCCTCGATCATTTCCCGGGGAAAGAGTGGCAGCTG
>NC_051386.1:46369482-46376982 GCF_015228065.2 Penaeus monodon | reverse complement strand
TGAAATAAGGGGGCCAGCCTCAAAAGGTCGTAAAAAAAAAACAGTTGTGGGGAAATTATTCTCCTTTAGGCCTTTCTGAAAAGTGTGCTTTAAGGGGGGAGGATGATGATGATTAAAAAAAAAATTTCATTATATTTAGACCAGGAGTTAGATACATTCTGTGACCATTTCATTCTGGAAATTATATGAATTCAAATGGCTACTACTTAATACTACTAATACTCTAATTGCTATACTTACTATAATTACTCAACAGGGGTGAAATTAATATGTTACAAGGACCTTGTTCAGATCTTCAAAGTTATATGGAAAAATTGTAGTAAAAATCTCTTGTTTGCAGAATATAAATTTTTAACTCTGGCATCAACCCCCAAAAGTATGATTTTTTAAAACAAAATTCAGCCCTTACAGTTATGAATAAAAACTCTATAACAGTAGTTTAGCAAATTTAGGCATGTTACATCAGAGTTTTCTGTGAAATGTTTTTAAAATGAAGTAGTAGTATCAATTTGAAAGTTGAAAACCTGTGTTTTGAGATATGGACTGTTAAAGTTTAGTTGACTTTGAACTCCTATATAATGATCCATAAATAGGTTAGATCATGGCATTTACATCTTTATTCTTTTAGCCTTGAATATTCACAATATGTAGAATAACCATTTTTCAAGTTCAGTTGTATTTGTTGATGTCCAGGTATATAATCATAAGTCTTTGGCTCCTGGTCCCCCCTGCCTTATGAAGCAAGGTATTTCTGTAGGGTTCCATAGTTGCCCAAGCTACATTTTGTTGCCAGGTTTGTTAATTGATGCCCCAGGAGCATAGTCTTTATCACTCTTCTTTGTTTTTTCATAATTTAGGGGCTTTTCTTCTATGTGCTCTTCAGTTTTCTTCTATCTTCCTGTTCGTGTACTAATATAATCTTTTTTTCCTTTGGAGGTGTATATATAGCCTTGTCCAGCAAAGAAGTGCTACTAGTCAGTCTGGCTGGTAGCCTTTCACAAGTTATCGTTATTTATCATGACAAAAAATTTGTTATACCAACTGATAATTATTATTATTAAGTTTAAGTGATTTAATGCCATAAGTACAGATATAAAGAGAAATGTTTTGACAGTTTGACAGTTTTTTGTTTTCACCCAATTTTCATCACCTTAGTAGAAAAAAGAAAGTTTGTCTTGTCTTAATTTTTATTTTTATTGTATGTGTGTGTGTGTGTATATATATATATATATATATTTATATATATATATATATATATATATTAATATATATATATATATATATATATATTATTATTTATTTTTTTTTTTTTTTTTTTTTTTTGGGGGGGGGGGGGCGGGAATCTGTTAATTATATACTGAACAAAAATATGGGAATGATAAGTTTATCCAACCTTTTACTGTTTGATAGCAATAGAATAAATGTTTAGTTCCAGGATATCAATCTGTTAGCCTTTATTATATAGATTTGTAAAATTGCAGTTGTGAAAGAAATTCTGTAAGATAGACAAAAATTAAAATACTTTATGAAATTCATTAATAAATACAAGAGAAAAGGCAGTACAAAATCATGTACAAATATTAGATGTGCATAGCTTTTAACAACAAAGATTTAAAATATTTTTTTAAATGAGTAATAGCTGTTCAAGTAACCTTAGTGTAATCCATAATCTTTTTACATTATAGTACCTCGGGTGTGTGGAGGTGTTTGAGTCCCGTGGAATGCAGGTGTGCGAAGAAGCTTTGAAGGTACTCAGGGTAAGTTCTTTTATGAACTTTTTTTTTTTTTTATAATGTATATTCAGAAAGTAGCAATAATGGTGTAAAACGATGAAATATGATATGCATGTATGATTGAATATTGAAAGAAATGTTTAGATTGCTTCACTGTATATGACCATTATTCTTATGTTTTATATATGATTGTATTTATTACTTTATATATCAACCTATTTAATAATAGGTTGATTATTAAGAGAATAGGCACATAAATGCCTTGATATCTGTTACTTGATATTGCCAGTAGATTAAAAGTAGGTTGATCAGTGAATAGATAATTCTGAGCTGCCTAATACTTAATATTAAAGTTGACATGAGTAATTGGTAAGCCAATAATTTGATAGATGCATAGACCAGACATTGGATAGGCTGTTCCCTTTCAGAATTCTCGCCGCAGACCCATCAGGGGAATGCTCTACGTCTCAGGTGATGGACTTCGAGTAGTGGACGATGAGACTAAGGTAAGGATGAATATCTAGATGTGCTGTCCTCATTAGAGACATGGTTGCACGGCTAGGACTGACAACAGGAAAGGGATAGATAAGTTTGGAGAGGAGATGTGTTGATGTCCCAGAAAAGAAAATTAATTGTAATATCATGTAAATGAAACTGATATGAAATGGACATATTACTTTAATCTTTCAATTGTTTATTTATTTATTTGGCATTCAGATTTCGTCCTTATGGATCCTGTGTTTGAAAGGATAACCTGATGTAATGTTGATGGAATACATAAAGCATAGATTAACTTGATCTTCTATTTACATATTTTACATATTAGTGCTCTGTTATTGTGTGTTGTATAATAATAACAACATTACAAAAGTATCCCTGATATCTCAAGTAGGAGATCAGTTGATCATAATATATTTACCAATTTCTTTTGGACTAACATGCTTTTTGTTTCTAGGGTCTGATTGTAGACCAAACGATAGAGAAAGTGTCATTCTGCGCACCAGACAGAAACCACGAAAAGGGCTTCTCCTACATATGCCGGGATGGGACAACCAGACGGTGGATGTGCCATGGCTTTGTTGCAGTGAAGGAGACGGTCAGTGTGGTTATTCGAGATCTTAAAATTCACTAGGTTCTTCTTCTCTCTTTCTTTACTATTTTCTTTCAATATTTTTTCATATTCTACATTTATTTTCAGATCCTCCACCTCTTCCTTCTCCTCCTCCTCCTCCTCCTCCTTTTTATTATTATTATTATTATTATTATCATTATTATTATTATTATTATTTCAGATTCATGATATATATCCCAGTAGTTTTCATGAGCCTATATTTTTACTGCAAGTAGATACTGAGACCTTTCTCACATTCTCTCCAGGGAGAGAGATTAAGCCATGCAGTTGGGTGTGCCTTTGCTGCCTGCTTGGAGCGGAAGCAGAAGAGGGACAAGGAATGCGGCGTAACTATGTCGTTTGACCCCACTACCTCAACCTTCACACGAACTGGATCCTTCAGGCAGATGACAGTCACTGAGAGACTGTCTGACCCCCAGGAGTGCAAACCTATTGGTATGTAGCACAAAGGATATACTGGATTTAAGTTGATTTTTGCTGTTAATGGTATTAATAGTAGAAACATGTTTAGGCTGTTATCAGTATTGGACTTTTGGAATGTAATTTTTTATTTTGTTTTAACCCTTAATTTAATTATTATGTAAACAAGGTATTTCATTGGTTCCATCCCTAAAATGACAGGTGTTTATGGTATGGAACATTAGGTAAATTGTACAAATAATTTTTATTTTGTTTCATCTGTTATTGCACTCTCATTGGCATTGACCTCATTTAGACCTGCCCTATTTTCACTCATGGTAAGATAAAGTTCAACAGTTTCAAATTGTGGTAGGAGGGCTGTGGTTTAGCTCAACAGATGCCAGAGTGATACCTGTTTTGTAAGTACCTTAGTTATTAACTTTGTATATTAATACATGCATACATGTGTGCGTGAGTGTGTGTCCATATTTTTATTATTATCATTATTATGATCAGATTGATATTTCTTACTCCCAAGAACCTGTGCCAGTCAAGAAGGTGGAGAATCCTCATGCTATTGCAAGACCTCATGCCACTCCACTCATGCTCCAGCGCCAAGGTTCCTTCAGGGTGTTCCAGCACCTCAGTCAGGTAATGGATTAAGGGTTTGCTATTGTAAACCTCACCATGAAGCATAGAGATGTGTGAAGTTGCTTGCGAGTTTCCTTGACTCTGTTGATGTGTTTGTGTATTTGTAAGGATATTTTACAGGTGCATGTATAAGCTAATTAGGATATATATTTAGATATAATGATTATGCCAGAAAAGGTTTCAGACATTTTTAAAATAATTTTTCTGTTACAAGGAATTTTGATTCTGCCTTTCATGGTGATCACTTAATGCTCCTTTATATTCTAGTCATCGCCATTCAAGCGGCAGTTATCACTGCGATTGAACGACCTGCCATCCAACTTGGAGCGGACTCGTTCCATGTCTCTTGACAATAGTGCGACCAACGCCATGACGACCAACAACAACATCCAGCCTCCAGGTAGAACTTGTTTATTGATTTTCTCCATTTTATTTTTTTAGTGATTTTTTCCCTGCAGCAACTTTGGGTTCTCTTTCATATTAACATGTAATGCACATTTTAAGCATTAATTTTGATGCTGTTATCATTTATTCACCATTTGGGACACTTAAAACATACTTATGTGTTAAGATACTTCTGCTTTGTAAAGGCTGTTGTCTGATATTGAAGACTTACCTTGGTTGGCATTTCTTTATTGGCTTCGGAATGTTCAGTAAATAATTTGAAAATGAGTGACAGGTATTGAAACAAATATTTGCATGTGCTCATTTGTGAGAGATAGAGTGTGTGGCAGAAAAATTGATAGAAGAATAAATAGAAAGATGGCTTGATAATTTAGGTGAGTAGATGTAGATAGAAAAAGAATAGGATAATGGAAAGAAGAAAATGCAGTGAATTTAGAAAAAGAAATGAGGAGAAGGAAAAAATGGTGGGATGGAAAATGAGTGGGAGAAAAGGAAAAGTAGAGGTAGAGTGATTGGGGGAGTGAGATAAGAACTTGGATTTTACCACAGCTGCAGAGCATGAAGTGTTGGAGTTTTTTCTACTTTTATATCATGAATTTTCTTCCTCTTCTTTTTACTGTCATGGCATCTCCTTTATATTTTGCTTGTCTTTTCTATTTTTTTTTTTACCATTTGCAGTGCAGTGGTTGCAAAAAGGCATAAACTGTTGGTTGAATTTTATGAGTGCAAATGATCAGAGCAAGTGATTAAATCTTGTAAACAATTGTGTATAGAGCTTTAAAGATGGATATGGTTTTTTGTACGCATCTGTAGATTTCTGTAGAACTTATCTATAAGGGCTGGTTGCTTCTTGCTGGGTCCTTTAGAGTAGAACATAGTGCAGGTACCAAGGTCTTTGCTTTTTAAGATTACTGAAGGAAAAATTTTCTAGTGGAGTATTGTAGAAAGGAAAGTTTTTTCTTTAAACCTTCACAGTGGTGATTAATGATATTTAGGATTTTCTAATGGATGTATGTGTCTTTATTTGTCTGTCTGTTTAAGATACTGACAGTGAATGATAACTATGTTTTTGCTGTAGCATATTTGTTACAAGTAATATGAAAATAGTATATACCATATTTCAAGGGGGAGATTTGGATGGAACTATGTTACTGAACATAATTTGTTTAGATTCAACAAATCATAGGAAAAAAAGAAAAAATAGTGGGGATGCTTTGGTTTAAAAAAAAATATTTCAAACACCACGAAGGATTAAGGATTTACCAATAATAGTAGGCTAATTTCAGTAAAATGCTTCATGCCATGTGATTTGATTATCTAGTTCCCTTGTGATGTAAATGAACACAAGGTCAAGCCTTCTATCCTCAGGATGCTTCAGAGTGTCTTGGGTCAGCAAAGAAGGAACAATACTTTAGTTTAGTCATTTTCTCAAGATTTTTACAGAGCCATGGAAGTAGCCTTTTTCAAGAGGCATCACAGGGAGTACATAGTTCTCTGCATCTTTGTGGGAGGTTTAGTAATGCATGCTAATTCATTTATTTATTTGTACTGGATTATTATTTTACAAGTCTGACTGTGGGAAGTACCTAAAAATGGTAATGAATTTTTGTCAGATGAATGCACCATCTCTGATCATATCTTTGGAGAGGATATTTCTCCCCATTTTCAGTTTTGATATTTTTGTTACAGTTATTTGATTAGGGATTTGCCAATATACAGAGAATGCAGTGCATTTTCAGATAAGCACCCAGCTGGTTGATATCTTTTCTTGAGCATTTTTTTAAATAAGGAAAAGGAACTGCCTTCACTTATCCAATCTACAGTGAGGCTTGATATTGGAAGGTTGAATATAATGTAGACTGAAATAGTGAAAACGAGAAATATAATTTTTTATTAGATATGAGATGATGTGGACATACATTAAATGAAAGAAGGCAGAAAATTGCCAATGAATGATTAAATAGGTTATTGAATTCAAACTTCTTAAGTTCAGTGTGTTGTTTTCTTTATCTGACTATATACTATTTTGAAATTCTATATGTTGCTTGTACATGTGGGATATTTCTTCATTGATATTCCTTTCTTGTTTTTTATGTGTTTTTATAGAAGTGGCAGTGAGAAACTGAAAAATATATAATGCACTTGATATGGCTTCTTGTGTGCAAAAAATAATTTGCAGTCATGATTTTCCAAAGGTGAAAATATAGAATAGGTTACAGGGGAGACAGTGAAGGAGTTATCCACACTTTAACAAAAAAGCAAATAATGATAATTGATTAATAAAAAAAAAGAAAAATACTTTTCCACCCTCTCTCTGCTGCTCAACTCAACTCTTCATCTGACTTACGATCTTGCCCTCCCCCTCGCCTCCCATAGGCCGAATTCCGCGGTCTAAGACAACCAGTTGGTTTAGTAAGTAAAGATGACAAAAAATGGTGGCTGCTGCAGCATTATCATATAGCACAGACACGTACACACATATATATTGTATTGCAAAGCACAAGTTTTTTTAACACAGCATTCACATCTGGCACCTTTTTGTAATGGCTAAATTTTTGTTTTTCTTTCCATGTTTGAATCACAATACTTTTTAAGGAATTGAAGGATTATGTCTTACAGAGTTAGGATTGTCATTATTATTTTAGATTTGGCGGTATTGCCTTATCTTATAATAACATTTTCTGCATTTGATGTCTTTAATCTCATAATTATATCTAAAGTGTTAGTAACTGTAAATATTGATATGGAATGCTGATATATATTTTGTACATATTTTCATTTACTTAGTTTAAGGAATTAAGCTACATGGTTTCTGTTCAGAAGAAAATGAAATTTTACAATTTTCAAATTTTACCCTCAGTTGGTACAATTGGATGTTCATTCAATTTGTCTCTAGGGACTTTATATTTAAAATTTAAAAGGTATGTTAATATTAAGCTGATATTCCTTCATGCTTTCATTGACAATTCTCCAAGGTTTTCTATTTCTTTTGTTTTTTCTAATATTTCTATTTCTTAAAACAATGTGTATATATTTGTTTATTTGCTTTGTATAACCACTTTTTTCTAACTTTAAACCCAGAATTTTTACCATGAGACACTTGCTGGCATATACCTCAATGCTGCAACAAAAATGCTAAGTTAACACATAAACTTAGAAACAGATGTAGTAATAAGAATA
>NC_051386.1:46356982-46364482 GCF_015228065.2 Penaeus monodon | reverse complement strand
GTTTCTGTGCAACAGTGAAGACCACTGGTATGGTTTCCTATTGTTAAATGGTGTGGGTCACCCTGAGCCATCATAGGGACAAGTAATATGATAATTAAATATCAGATAAACTTTTGACCCTGTATGAGCTTTGCAGGATATGAAAATGTGTATCACTTTAGTTTATGATATTATTATGCAAGGATATATATATATATATATGTACATTAAGTAGTATTATTTATTGTTATTTTTACTTTTATTACTACTTTTCCCCACAGTCTTGTTGCCATCTGTAGAGCCCATCCATGAAGAGAATCCATGGGCTGGACCAGCTGTGAATGGCCAGGCTTCAAAGGCAGAAGAACTAAGAAATGCTGGAGAGACAGCTGGATGGTCCAGGGGAGAGGAGTGGCTTTCTCAAATTAATTCCAACTCAAAGATCACAAATGGCACCACTACACCACCACCTGGGTAAGGGGAGACAAAAGCTAGTACTAGTTATGCAAGTCTATTTTGTCTGTAATATATGGTGAAGAGTAGGTACAACTGGAACTGCATCACTTTTTGAAGTTCTTGATTTTAATTCTGTGACAAGAATATGATATAAGATATAAAGCTTACTATGAGATAAAATATAAAACTTACTGGACAGATATATTTTGTTAGTAATAACATATAAAAAGCGTTTGAAATATGGTTGCACTTATAAAACTTAGACATTTATATATTTTTGTGAGACATTGTAAGTCTCATGGAAAATGATATTTGTAATGTGACTGAAATTACCTATTCAAGTGCTGCTAGATATTATTCCTCTTTTTTTATTTACTTGTTATCATCTCAGACCTCTAAAAGCTAAAGGGAATACTCCTCTCTTTTTCAGGACTCAGCCAGCAAACAACTCGTTTGCAGCTCGACGTAATCCTCCCATTGGGCAAGTGAGATCTGTCTCCTTGGGTGGGGCACCCCAGTCTGGAGCCCCATATGCAGCTCCTGGCAATACAGGTGACCCCATGAGCTCATCATGGAGTGCTACTAATGGCACCAGAGGATCATCACCAGCAAACTACCTAGGAGGAGCCCCAGTGCCAAGTGTGGGTGGCTCAACAGGAACTGACCCATTTGATGCCGAGTGGGCAGCACTGGCTACTCGTAATGCAAACCCCAATAACCCTTTCCTGCCAAATAATGTCACCAAGGCATTTGAGGTACAAATGTGAGCGCAAGGAAAATAGTAAAATTTGAAAACATTCAGTTATTTATATTATTATTATTATTATTATTATTATTATTATTATTATTATTATTGCTATATTATTTTTATTGTTACTGATTTTGAAAATGCATTCTCCAGTTGGCCATCCATGTTATGCAGTTGTTTGTTAAGCCAGTTATAGAATTAAGAATTGGTGTTTACTTCTGGAATATATAGAGAGTATACATGGTGAAACAATGAGTTTGGCAATAAGTGGAAAATGTATTGTACTTATAGATTACTACAACAAAGATTCCCTATTTTTTATATGTATATATATATATATGAAATAACAGAGGAAAACACTCCAATAACATTCCATCTTTTTGTTCATGGTCTGATTATAATTGTACTTAAGAATTTAAGGTGATTTTATATTTATTTCCAACTCAAGATACTTATATTTGGAATGCATAATCATATTTTGTACTTAAAAGAGACAATGAAATATGAAACAAGAACCTTCAATGCTATTTTTTAAGTGACTAGGAAATGTTCACTCTAGCTGTTGAAAATGCGATATGGGATATGTCCACAGTAGCAGAATTTGCACACTTTATGTCTAATTGCTAAATGTGTAATGTAGTGTGTATACATACTTACATACATAAATATGTACATCTTCATGCACACATAGTTATCATAGGAAATACACTGGCATAAACAAGTGCATCGAGCTAACCGATCTACATTTTATATACACATACAACTCCCACTCTTTCACACACATACACTCATACTCACACTCACTCTCATGCTCACTCACTCACTCACTCTCCTTCTCCCTCTCACTCACACACACACTCTCCTTCTCCCTCTCACTCTCTCTCTCTCTCTCTCTCTCTCTCTCTCTCTCTCTCTCTCTCTCTCTCTCTCTCTCTCTCTCTCTCTCTCTTCTCTCTCTCTCTCTCTCTTCTCTTTCTCTTTCTCTTCTTCTCTCTCTCTCTCTCTCTCTCTCTCTCTCTCTCTCTCTCTCTCTCTCTCTCTCAAGTCTACATCCATATTCTAAAAAATAAATATTTGTCTTACCATATTGGTAATGAAAAATATTTTTATTGTTATTTTTTAGATTGTTCTATGATCCTGTGTGTTGAAAGTAATGAACTTGTGAATATTGTGTTGTTATTGTGTCTACAATAATTTGAATTAGGAGAGCAGTTTCCCTAGAGTACACTTACCTCTGCCACCATCAGAATAGATGCATTGATTGTGACCTACTCTTTGCACCCAGAAGTGTTTCTGTTTGGATAAAGTGGTCTGCATTTTTGCATTTTCCTTGAGCTCATTTTGGCAGATTTGTTGCTGTTTCCTTTATGTTTGAGAAAGATTAGAGAATGTAAAAAGAAAAAAGAAGATAAACATAAATAAAAAAGCAAGAGAAATTTTGTCCAATAAGATAAAAAGGAAGTTATCCATTATCCATGTTGAAAGATCAGCATGTTCATCACATTCCATAAAATATTTCCCTTCTTATTTCAAGCAAAAGATATGTGCTGATTAGTAATGTAAAGGATTTTTGTTTCAAAAATATATATGTGCAAGACACACACACATATATATGTATATGTGCGTGTCTTGCATTTTTTCCCTAGCAATACATGAGTTGTCATCTGTCATAGCAAACATAAGTGATAAGGTTGCTTGCAATTTTTTGTACACAAATAGTGGATTTTTTCTTTATTATTTTTATCTCATTCTTTAAAAAGGGGTATTTCATTCTACTTCCATTTGTTCTGAAACTTTTCAATGATGTTACTATATATTTTGGTTTGTGATGAAATTCATGATAAGATTAGTTTCAATATTTTTACTATATGTATCTTATTTGTTTAACTGTAGAGTCTATTAGTGCATCTGTCTTGAAGGATAAAATTTTTGACAGAATAATGTATTTTCATCTTTATAGTTGAGGAGAACAGGTTGAATATACCCTTCAGTCTAATTTGGTAACCAGTGATGCAAGTTTCAACAGTCCTATATGTGGGTTAAGATGTATTGTACATACAGAAAAGATTTTATTGTAGGGAAATGTGTATTATGTAATGGTATGTGTGTGTGTGTGTGTGTGTCTAAGTACTAGAAAGCAATTGCATCATATCATGTTGTAATGGTATTGTGGACTGTTAGTCTGGTTACTGATCAGTATAAGTTGCATTAACAGAAACAAGAAAGAACATTTGCAACAGTGACCAAATTGCAGAAGAAAATGTGTATATACTTTATATGAATAATGAATTAATTCAAAATCAAGAGGAACTACCATTCATTGATAAAATAATGATTTAGATTCAGTATTTGCCCTATGAGAGAGCTGATCTAATTCCAACTAACAGTTTTGTTGGTCGTGTATCACAAAAATCCTGTATTTGCACTTTTTACATGTTGTTATTCAGAGTGATATAGGTTATGTATGATTCCTGTTGCAAGTGTCTGGCAATGTATGTGATTTCAGAATATATTTTTATATTTTGCACCCTGCTCAAAGTCATATATGCAGTGCAGTTGTCGCTTTCTTGGGTATGATCCTTTAAAATCCTGTAAATGATGGTAATTGCATATCATTCTCATGATTTATTATCAATAGTTCATTACATTCCGTATATGATTTCTGTGATAGGTCTGGCATAATATGTATTGGTGATTCTGAAGAGAACAGTAATTTTATGCTCTGGGGTCATGGCTGTTCAAGAGAAATGCTCGAGAAATTTTCTTTTATGTATGTGTGGATGTGTAAGTCTGCATGATTGTGTATTAGTATGGATGTGTGTATGTGTTAATTTATAAAGTATGTTGAATAATTATTATGAAGAAAGCTGGAAAAGTTATTACTCACCACATAGCAGAAGACTTGAGAGATGGTTTGTATTGCTAGGTTCTATATAGAGCATGTGTGTGAGTGGCAGTGGCAGTTATATATCAGTGTACTTATGATGAATGTACTTATTTATTGTTTGTGAATATTGTGTTCCATAATTTCATGTCAACATATATATATGTGTGTGTGTTGTGTGTGTTGTGTGTGTGTGTGTGTGTGTGTGTGTGTGTGTGTGTGTGTGTGTGTGTGTGTGTGTGTGTGTGTGTGTGTGTGTGTGTGTGTGTGTGTGTGTGTGTGTGTGTGTGTGTGTGTGTGTGTGTGTGTGTGTGTGTGTGTGTGTGTGTGTGTGTGTATTATATTTATATATATATATATATATATATATATTATTTTATATATATATATATATATATATATATATATTATATATATATATATATATATATATATATATATATATATATACATATATATATATATGTATACATATGTGTATATATATATATGTATATGAGGATATTCCTTTTTGTGATGCTCAGTTGACATTAACAAGTGTACAGTAACTGATTTGTGTAAAAGATGTAAATGGACACCACTTGTTTTTTTATGCTGTTTTCTCCACAAGTGCTAGATATATGTGTATGTGTAGGTCAAATTATTTTTGGAAGGGGATTTTACTGACGAAGTGAATGTCATAAGTATATATATATACATACATATATATATAATGATATATTCAGCAGACAGTTTCATGTTAAGTGTTAAACAGTTTTTTGCCAGTGATAGTAATTACAAACAAGAGGCATGGAGCACCAGTATTTGGTGAATTATATTGATATACTTTACAAAACATGTATATAGGAGAGCTTTTTAATTTGCATTTTATTTTTCACAACGATTTGTACATAACTTAAGATTAAATGGTTATCATCAGGCATGGACTGCAATATTTTTTCAAGGTATATAAGTACTAAATATGTTCTATAACATGTAATCAATCAAAAAATGTAAAGGAAAACAATTTTAAACAATAAAGCTGACTAGATTCAGGCCTAAAGAATACTGTAACTTCCAAGTATCATAATATTTTTTCATAGAGTTGTAAATACTTGACTGTTACAGTGTGACTTGTGCCATTGTCATGGATGATGTACTGTACTTCTGCTGGGCTTTAAGAGGCAGGTCAGTCAGGAGGAACTCATATAATATACTTCTACTGTTTAATTTTTGACATGCCTGAAGATCACCCTTGTGGGAATTGTTGCTTGATGCTGTGATTGTCAAGTTGCTTGCGCGGTGACGGGAGTTTTATTACCCTGTCATTTTTATGGAGAAAAACCTAATGATGCTGTACAGTAGAATGTAAGGGGGAATCATGTCCGCACTAGAATATATTCTACTGTCAAACACACACAGTTTTATTTTTATCCTTACAAATCTTCAAAAGGAAACTGCTCATCTTTCAACACCATATTTTCTCAATTGTAGAACTGGTTAGACACAAGATTGCAAAGGCAGGCCTATGTGTTTGAAAGATAAGAGTACAAAAAATATAATATAAGAGTACAAAATGAAATACCAAGTTTCATTTTTTTTTTTAATTCTAGTATAATATCAATATAGGGATGCTGCAGTATGGACAAAGGCATAGTAAATAATTCATCAATTTGTTAATTTCATTTTCCTACACAAAAAGGCTGTAATTTTTTTGGGGAAATCTTTATTTAAGTAACTACTGTTTTAGAAATAATGGAACATGATTTACATACCTCAATAGATGAATTTATTTTGGGGAGCATTTTTCAGTCCAAACTACTTGCAACACTCCAGTTGAAATGAGCAAGAAACTATGCAGAGTCTTATCTTATTATTTCACAAAAATTCAACTGTCCACCCTAACCTGATGGGAGTCCCGAGTGCCATACTGAACAACGTCAACTATGTGAGAGAAAAATTAGAAACAATTAATCAACACTCTATCCACCCTCCCACACAATCCCGTGGGGGGGGGGGGGCTTAGGAGACAGACTGAGGCCCAACTTTGGACCTCAGCCCTCGTCTCAACTATTTTTGGGTCTTTTATTCTCACCTTTTACTATTCCTTAACTCAACCACCCTTCCCAAACATTACTATAGTGCTACATGACCTTAGATGTCTAGCACATTTCTCTTGCTTTTAACCATTAACCATTAACCATTACTATTCCTTTCTTCAACTCTTTCTGTCCACTTCTTAAGGTGTGAAAGCCATGTTGAAAGGGTAAAAGGCTGGTTTTGTGTTAGTTTTGAACAGCCTCTGGAAGCCATGAGCACAGTATTCTCTTGAATAATCACCTAGTCATTACCTCTTAGAGAGACTTAGGGGCAAACATTTCTTTTCCCCACTTATTTTATACTCACCATCGCCAATAATTAAATATTTTTTGCCCTTAGGATCATTAAAGCTCTCCCTTCATCAGCTAGCTCATCTAAATTTGATTTTAACCCTGCTAGAGGGGCTTATCAGTAGCATCCCAACTAAACTACTCCCCCTCCCACCTAGAAACACCTAAGCCGGTAGATGGGGGTAACTCGGCTGTCTACCTCTCAATAAAAAAACGTGACTACACAAACAGAGCAACGGCCCTCATTCCCCGGAACCGGAGACCCTGGTTACAGCGGTGATCAGGATCGCTCCTGAGCAGAGGGTGCTAAAAATCTCCTTTGTGGGGAATCACGAAATAGGCACTAGGAATGAGACCGGGCACATGCTAATCGATTTTGCGGAGGCTCGATCACTCAATATCTTCGAAAAAAGACTAGAGCGGAAGTGGACATGGAAGTCGCCATTTGATATCAAAAACGAAAATTACTTCATAATTTCAAATAGGCGTGGTATAGCAAAAATGTGGAAGTTATGAATAAAGTAAATGTTGGCAGCGACCATAGAATGGTCAGAGGCCAAATTAAATTACACTCGCACGAAAACAGCAGTCAGATTTAGCTAACTTTAAGACCAGAGCGACAGAATTTAACCTTAACATCCAAAACAAATATTCACTTCCCAGCGACGAAGATCTCAACACTGACCAAATCAACAAACAGTTCAATTATATAATAAAGAAGTTGCATTTGAAGTAGGCGGTAAGAACGTCAAGCAAAACTCCAGCAAGCTCTCGGTAGAAACAAAACAGCTTATGCAACAACGAAGGGTCATGAAAATATCGTCAAACAGGGACAAAATAGAATTAGCTGAACTAACAAAGACTATAAATAAAAAGAAGAGAGAAGATGTACGGAAAATCAATACTGAAAACAGCTAAACGGAGACTTGGATAGGGAGAAACCAAATGTATGCAATACAGAAATCAGACTTTTACAAGGATTTATACAACTCAAATGAAACCACGGATAGAAGCGGAAGCGGAACTAGAGACGTACCTATTATCAAAACAGAAGAAATAAAAAG
>NC_051386.1:46304482-46351982 GCF_015228065.2 Penaeus monodon | reverse complement strand
GTACTTATAAGACTTTAGATTTTGTAATATCGGCGACTCACGGTAGGATAGTGTCTTTCAGTTTAATGCTGTCAAATTACAGGGCCTTGGCAAATTAATAAATCAATTAATATGATATGGACACTCGGACATGTATCAACCCCGCCCCCTTTCATAAGAACCCCTCTTACCCTAAGAGAAGTTTTAAGGGGGAACACTGCCCTGGGTAGCCCAAATATGATATACCCTCACACGGGAGGAAAGAAAATCAAAACAATTTTATCATTCGTATTTTTATTAAAACACGAAATGACAATCATACCATTGTGTTTGTCTTTATCATATCTGTCAGAGGATGGGGAAATGGAAAGTAATTGGATATGCCGATGGTGACAGAAATAAAACGATGCCCATTAGAATTAGGGAAATTAAGTGATAATAAAATGATACGTTAATTACGGAAAAGATGAAACATGGACTTCCATATCTACAACCCCATGACTTGCATCAACATACACATGAAAATCATTTTGATGAATATAACCCATTATGGTTTCCTAATCCCCACCCTGCCTTAGAGATCAAACTCCCTATGATGCTTCCCAGTCAAATAAAAATCGGCCTCTTGTGACAAAATAAGTGGGCCAACCTGTAAATACAATAAAAGGCAATATAAAAAGTGGGACACATGCCATAGGATAATTAGAAAAGCATAGAGAGGAGGAAGCTCGACTCATGCTATAACCATCAAATTAACATCTATGATAATTTCGGAAATTCCAAAGATTTGATTCGTAACTGCGCGGTAACATTTCAGCGCGGCCTTATTAAATAGCAATACTCACCCCGCCCCGCTAGTCACGTAGCCGAGTTATACACTTCAAATAAACACTCACGAATGTCTTCATAACCCAGCTATTTCCGTGAGGATAACGTGATTCTTCATTAATTACATTCTACTTGGTGTGAGGATCAAATTTATGTTAAATCATGTAATTACACCCTTATCATTCCCCCGTATATACATGTGATAGATATATAATTTGTTTTATATTTAGTCATGTAACGCATCATCTATAAATGCATTTTCTATCTCGCCGTTTTGTTAATCTAAGATCAGTAATATATAAAAACGTAAAATCCGAGACGCCCCACCCTCATTCACCTATACTTTCAAGATAATGACTCTAAGGCACTTGATCGGCTTCCCGCCTCCCCCCATTCTTCCTCTTTCTCCCTTGCATGGGGTACCAGGCCAGGTACCGCTTTTCCTTCCTTTTGCCTTCTTGATAATAACTATAAGAGGGAGAGGGTCGCCCTCCTCCTCCTTAGCTTCACAAGCCAGTTATCGAGCGTAATATTTTTCAAGTGCGCGTCTGTCCGAACGCATGGACTCCAAACGACTATACAAAGAGTGCAAAAGCTATGATAAACAAACAGGAAATAACATACCAATGCTTGAATAGTTGCATTATGAAATTAGAACGATTACTTTCTGATAAGAAATAACGGTAAGAAAAGTAAAGGAAAAATATCCTTAAGTCACAGACGAATTCAAGAGATCGAACGTGGCGAGAATATGTAAACAACCTCGGAGGTGTTAAAGCTACGGAGGGTGGGAGCTTCGTGTGAGTTTTGCCTTATTTCTCTCTTTTAAACATAGACATTGATGCATAAGGGCATAGATGTATCCAACTAACAATCTTGATTCACGGCACGGGCGGTATGACACAGCAACTTGACAGAAAAACAAGGAAAATACCGAGAGAAAGCCAGGCTTCAGTCATGGCATCAAGGTGCAGCAAGTGGCTCCTGGGAGACATCCTGACCTCCGGTGACTCCCGTGACCTGTGGTGTGACCTTCCTGCCTCAGATACCGATTATTATTGGGCTCTGTGCTCCACATATTTTCCTTTACTGGGTTACTGGGTTTTACAGGCGCCATAGGAAGAGGGAGGATGTAGGTTCTGACTATTACTTGGAAGGAGTTCGGGAAAGTAGTGTGTCTTGGGTGTGTAGTGTGAACGTACATGTATTGTGATGATGAAAGGACGTTATATATGCGCTTACATATGAAACCATTCATGATGCTTTTAATGCATTTATGGTGTCATGTATTTTTCATTTCTGTGTGATATTTATTCAGCTGTTTGTGAATACGGTCATATGAAGGACTGCAATCTTAACTCTACATAGTGTTGCTCATGCTTTTGGCATTCCAGGAAAAATAAGGTTAGTTATGTATTTTAAGATTAATCATGAAATAATAAATTGTGTTTTTTTGTAAACTAATTATAAAGGGAAGAAGGCCAACAAGATCATTTTTATTTACAGTAGAGTTATAAAGTGCAATTTGAAATTGTGATATTTGAATATGTAGGGTTACAAGGAATCTATAACATGTGCACCAAATGTGTTCATACCACTTACTATTCACTCAGAATGTAGGGTGTTTAGTATGGGTATATTGCAGTAGCTTGAGTTTGTTCTTTTGTTTTTATTTTATTTAATAATGCTGTTGTAATCATGCTGCTAAATAATGCCTTCTGTTTTACAATAACAAATGCTGTTGTAACATCGAGGACTTGTGCCCTGTTTTATATACATGGCAATTGACATTAAAGCTGAAACAGAATTTCTTAAAAGTATCTATAAGTGATTTTAACTAAGTGAATTGAAACAGAAAAGGTGTTATATATTTTCTAAATTATTATAGTGTATCAATATTGACCTTAGTGATGAGCAAATGATAGTGTGTGCTGTTGTTCATCCTAGTGTCCTTCACCAAGATTAAGATCTTGTTAGGATGTATTGTTGATTTCAGTTTTGTGTTTTTTAAAAAAAGTAGATAAAATAGAAACTCAAGATTGTAATTCAAAATTGGCATGGTATAACTGATTTTGACGTAAATCTTTATGCACCTGTGATATATATTGATGATTCTCAACTTCCTGCTATCAGGATTTTAAAGGTTTGTTTAATGATTTGGATAGGTGAACCAAGCAAGGCAAGAACTGACTTATATTTTTGAATAATTGACAACTCTATTGACGTGTGTGTGTGTGTGTGTGTGTGTGTGTTGTGTGTGTGTGTGTGTGTGTGTGTGTGTGTGTGTGTGTGTGTGTGTGTGTGTGTGTGTGTGTGTGTGTGTGTGTGTGTGTGTGTGTGTGTGTGATATATATATATTTGTAAATATATATGTATGTATATACATATATGTATATATATATTTGTAAATTTATATGTATGTATATACATATATGTATACATATATGTATACGACATATATATATATACATAGATATATGTGTTACGTACAATATATTTACGTATATATATGTATATTTGTATATGTATATGTACAAATTTATAAGTTAAATATATGTATATATGTACATATATACATATATATGTGTATATATAAATATATATACATATATATGTATTCATTTATACATACACATATACAACATACATACATATATATACATACATATATATACATACATAAAAATATATTTTACATATAATATAATACATACAAAATATAACATATATATAAAATATATCATTAAAATATTAAAATCAATATATATTAATACCTTTTAATATATTAAAATATTATATTTATATTTTATTATATTGTTGGGATATATATACATTACTATATAAAATATATATATTTATAAATTTTGTATTTGCCTATAAATGTAAAGGACAAAGGATATATATTGTTGTATATGTGTTTTAAATATGTTTTATATGTATATTAGTATAATATTTATATTAGGGAATATAGGTATATATATGTATATTATTATATATAAAGTAATATAAGGGTTTTATAAAGTATATTATTTAATTATTTTAAAATATGTATTTTAAAGTATATATATAGGTTTTATTATTTGTTATATATATTGTATATTATATGTATAATTAAAGTTAAAATTTTTATGTATATTATTATTAATTTTTATTTGTATATATTATGTATTTTATTTTGGGATAAAATAGTATTATTGTTATATATATGTATATTAATTTAAAATATATGTAATATATATATTGTAAATTTTATATAAAGTATATTATTGTATTTAAATTTATATATATGTTTTTAATTGTATATAAAATATGTATATATTTTGTATAAAATTGTTATATATTTATATATATAAAGGGATATATATATGTAAAAATATGTATATTATGTTATATATGTATATTAAAGTATATTATGTATATATATGTACTTTAAAGGTTTTATATAGTATAAAATAAAGTATAAAATTTTGTAATTTATGTATTATATGTATATATATATGTATAAAATATTTATATATATGTAAAATTTTTATATGTAAAAAATTTTTAAAAAAATATTTAAAAATAAGGGATATATAAATTTTATATTGTATAAAATATATTAAAATAAAAGTTTATCTTTATTTATATTATTTTAAAAATATTTGTATATTAATATGTAAAATATATGTCTATATTTTTATATTTTAAAATTATTTATTTTATATATGTTTTTATATATGTTATATATTTATATATAGTAAAAAATGTATTTTATATTAAAAATTTTAGTATATTTGTATAATATATTTAAATATGTTTTTATATATATTATTTTATTTATGTGTAAATTTTTGTATATATATTTTTATAATATATGGGTAATTATATATGTCTATTATTATTTTTATATATAAGGGGATATATAATGTAAATTATGTGTATAATATATTGTATATATAATTTGTATAAAATATAAAATTTTGTTATTTTGTGGATTTTAATGTTTTATATATATTTTCCGTGTTTTATATATATGTTTTTTATGTATATATAAAATTTTAGTTTTTATTTTATTAATATTTTATGGGTGGTTTTTTATATTTAATTATAATTTTATATTTTGTATATATATATAATGGAAAATTTTAAAATATGTATTAATATAGTATATGTATTTTTATAGATGTTATAATATTGGTATATAAAATATGTATTTTTATTTTATATATTTTTATTTTTATTTATATATATTTAAAAATTTTATTGTTTATATAAATGTATTTTATATTTTGGGGGGGAAAATTATAATATTGTAAAGGGGGAATAAGGGGAAAAAAAAAAAAATGGAAAATCAGTATAAATATTTAAAAAAAATAAAGGGAGTTGAGAAAAGGGGGGGGTAAATTGGAAAAAAGGGGGATATTAAAATTGTATAAAATTTTTGTAAAAATATATATGGGATATATATGTTTTTATATTCTGTATATATTTGTTATATATATGGTTATATATATGTATATTTTATTATGGGATATATTTTAATTTTATAAAAAAATAAAGGGGATTAAATAATGTATAAAAAATATGTAATATAGGTATATATTTTATGTTATAATTTTGTATTACTTAGTATATATAGATATTTATTATATATTTATTAATATATATATTATAATTTTTGTTTTTATATATGTATATATTTTTATTAAAAGTATAATTTTATTGTATTAATATGTTTTATATATGTATATTTTATATGTAATTTTTATTTTTGTATATTATATGTATATAAAATTTTATTATATTTTTATTATAATTTTAGTAATTATATATATGGGTTTTAAAATTTGGAATTATGGAAAATATTAAGGTAAT
Source organism: Penaeus monodon (assembly GCF_015228065.2). NCBI lineage: Eukaryota > Metazoa > Arthropoda > Malacostraca > Decapoda > Penaeidae > Penaeus > Penaeus monodon. The sequence continues at coordinate 46,346,318 of NC_051386.1, read as the reverse complement.
ATATTTTATATTAAAAATATGGATATAATGTATATTAAAATGTATATATAAGATTAAAAGGAATTTTAATGAAATATAGAAAAATGGAAATAAATTAACAAAAGGGGGAAATTTGGGGAAATTGATTTAAAGTTAAACTAAAAAGATATTTATTTTTTAAATATGAATCGGAAAGAAGGAAAATTAGGGGGGATTAGGGGGGAATTGGGGGGAAAAGGAAAAAGGTAAATTAGATAAAAGGGGGGGGGAAAAGGGGGGGTTTGGGAAAAGAAAAAAATCAAATTTTTAAAGGGGTAATACAGAAATAGAAAAAGAAAAGGGGGAAAAAAAGGGGGGGAAAAAAAGAGATATAAAAAAAAGATAATAAGGAAAAAAGATAAAAGGGGAAAAAAGGGGGGGGAAATAGAAAAAGAAAAAGAAAAGGGGGGGAAAAGGGGGGGAAAATGGGGGAAAAAGGGGGGAAAGGGGGGGGAAAAGGGGGGGAAAAGGGGGGGGAAAGGGAAAAAGGGAATAGAAAGAAAAAAAAAGGGGGGAAAAAGGAAAAAAATTAGGGGGGGAAAAGGGGGGAAAAGGGGGTAAAAGAATAAAGAAAAAGGGGGGGAAAAGGGGGGGTAATTTTGGGGGGAAAAAAAGGGGGGGAAATAGGGGGGGTAAAAGGGAAGATATAAAGGGGGAAAAGGGGAAATAATGGAAAAAAGGGATAAAAAAAAAAAAAATTTAAGGAGAAATTTTAAAATAATGGATATTAAAATGTAATTTTAAAGGGATATATAGGGGGGGAAATTTTGTAAATATAGGGAAAAAAATGTAAAAATGTATTTTAAAAGATTAATTGGATATATATATGTTTATATATTTATATAAAGTATATTAAAATGTTTTAATATGGAAAAATATATGTATATATATTTATATATTATGGGATATTTTTTGAAAATGTTAAAATATATATGTATTTATTAGTAAATATTTATAATATATGTATATAATAGGGAATTTTAATAATTGTTAAATTTTATATTTATTAATATTAAAGTATATTATATTATATTTTTATTTTTAGAAAATTATGTATATATAAAGGTTTTATTTTATGTATAAAAATATGTATTATATATTTTAAATATATGATATATATATGTATAACAAAGTAAATTAAAAATTTATATATATATGTATAATATAAAGTATATTATATGTTTTATATTATTAAAAATGTTATATATAGTATAATATAATGTTTTATAATTTATATAATATTATATTAAAATTGTTTATAATATGTATATTATGTAAAATTTTATTGATATATTGTTTTATCTTTATTATATATATTATATTTTATATTTTTATAATTTTTTATATATATTTATATATAATGTTTAAAAGAATAATAGTATTATTGTTTTTATTTAATTTGTATATATTTTTGTTATAAAATTTTTTTTATATATATTGATTATATATATTATATTTTTTATATATTTTTGTTATATTTGTATTTATAGAAAAGTATATTTAGTATTATAAAATGTTATATATTTGTATATTTATGTTAAAATTTTTTTATGGTCTTATATAAAGTTATTATTATGTATATATATATGTATTTATATGTATATATATATTTTATTATTGTATTTATATGTATTTATTATTTCTTCTTTTTTAAAGGTAGGTTTTGTCCCGAGCCCCCGTGGTCAAAGCATGGAAATTTAAATTTTAGTTTTTTATGTTTTTATCTCTTTGGGGTGAAACGTAGTAGGGGCCCCAGTTCCTTTCCCCCCGGAAGTGCCGGGGGTACCTTTTTTGGTAATTTTCTCTCTATTTTTTCCGGCTTGGGGCCAAACACTTCACTTTGGGGTGGCTTGGGCCCCCCAGTGGCTAGGGAGGCCAAACAAAGGGGAAGTTCCTTGCCCCAAAGGGGAAAAACGCGGCGGTCGTTTACTTTAAACCCCCGAATTCAGATTGCCCTCTGACAGCTTTTTTCCGACGCTCTAAAAACCCTTTTGGGCCCCGGGGGCCCTTTTATATATGTATATTATGTAATTAGGGTTTTTATGGGGATATATATTATATAATTGTGTTATCATGTAAAATTATATGGATTAAAATAAATATACGTATATTATTTTATATTATATATATATTATTATATATATGTAAAAATATATGTTTATTGTTGGGGAAAAAAAATTTTAAAATTTTATGTTTTATGGTTTGTTTTATATATATTTTGTATAAAGTATGTGGGATATTTTTTGTTATTATGTGTCTTTTTGTATTTATGTGTATTTTATTTCTCTTTGTGTATTTAATTTTTTTTGTATAAAATGTTATTTATGTTATATTATGATATTTTTTTTTATGTATATATATGTTAAAATAATGTTTTTTTGTTTATTGTTAAAATATTTTTATTGTTTTTTATTTATTTGGGATTATATGTAAAATTATATTGTATATTTGTTTTTGTTTATTGTTTTTTATTTTTATTTTTTATTTTTTTGTTATATATGTAATATATGTATATTTTAATTTTGTATAAAATTTTTATTATTATTATGTTATGTGTTTTTGTATTTTATATTTCCCAATTTGGGGTTTTTTTATTTTTATATGGTTTTTTGTTCTTTATGTAATTTTTTGTATTTTTGTTATTTTTGTTTTTTTTTTTGGGTTAAAATTGTTTAAAATTTATGTTTTTAATTTTATTGGGATTTTTTTTTTTATCTTTTTTTTATTGTTTTTGTATTTTTTTTTTTTTTTTTGTTTTTGTTTTTTAGTATTTTGTATTATATATGTATTTTAATTTGTTTATGATTTTTGTTTTATATGTTTATATGTAAAATATATTGTTTTAGTTATTTTTTGTAATTTCTTTTTATTTTCTTCCCTTTTCCATTTTTATCTTATCTCTTCAATTTTTAAAATTTCATATTGTTCTATATGTATATATTTTCATCTCTGTTCTAAAATGTTAATTTATGTATAATATATTTTCTTTTTTAAAATTATTGTATATTTTTGTCTTTTCTTTTTTCATTTCTGGGTTAAAATTATGTAATTTTATATTGTCTATTTGAATTTTTTGTATATGATGGTTTTTTATATTTTTTTTATATATATTTTGTATATTATTTTAATGTTTATTGGGATATTTATGATATGTATATTAGTTTATATGTATAATCTTTTCATATATTGTTATGTTTATTTTATGTATTTTATTGTATTATATGTATCATTATTTATTTTATTGTATTATATTTATTTTATATGTTATTATAAAATTATTTAAAATTATGATATTTATATATATGTATATATATTTTTGTATATATATGTACTATATGTATCTTTTATATATATGTTATTTATGTTTATTAATTAAAGTATAAATATATGTATTTTTTATATATATTATTTTATATGGGTTTTAATTTTTATGTCTATAAAAGGTTAATTTTGTATATATTTGTATATTTATATTTTAATATATTATATATATATGTCTATTTTTTAATTTATTAATATGTTATCTAATTGGTAATAAAATTTTATGTATATATTTTCTCTAAATATGTTTTTAAAATTTATTTTATATATATGTATTAATATGATATATATTTTGTATTAATTTTTTAAAAATAATATTGTTTATTTTATATATATAAAGTATTATTTTGTATATATTATGTATAATAGATGTATATTATATTTTAATATGTATATTTTTGTTTATGTAAAATTTTATAATATATTTATTTTTGGGATTTAAAAATTTATTATTTGTTATATACCCTTTTATATTATGTAAAAATATATGTATTTATATTTATTATATGTAATATATATTTTTTATATATTTTTAAAATTAATTATGTATTAAAATATGTATTAATTTTAATTATTTTATATAAAAGTTATTTTTATATGTTCCCCATGTATATAATTTTGTATATCATGTTTATAATTATGTTTTAAATATTTATATCAATGTTTTATTTTATATGTATATATTTTTTGTTTTAATATATATGGGTTTTATAGGTATAAATGTATAAATGTAAATATATGGATATTATATTAATGGGGATAATATGTTTTTATTATTTTGAATTTTTGTAAAAATAAAGTAGAAAATTTGTATATATATTAGTATTCTATTTATATATCTGTAAAATTTTTGTTATATTATTGTATAATTCATTAAAATCTTCTCCTAATTATAAAATTTTATGTTTGGGAAAATATTTTTATATCTTTTATTTTTATATATATTTATTTTTATTTTTTGTATAAAATATGTATAAATATTGATATATATGTTATATATTGTTATATTTGTTATATATTCCCTTTTTATATATGTTTTTATATTTATATTTTTATAAATTTTTATATGTAATTATCCTATGTTATATATATATGTATATATATTTTTGTTTTTTAAATATGTATTTTTATATAAAATTTATATAATGTATATATTTTTTTAAATTTTTATATAAAATTTTTATTATCTTTTATATAAATATGTATTAAAATGTTTATATTAAAATAAAAGGGATCTAGATATGTTAAAAAATATTTTATATCTATTTTTATTTATATTTTTAAAAATATGTTATATAAAATTTTATTTTATATTTTGATATATATGATATATAAATTTTATTAAAATATGTATATATATTTTGGGGGTTATATTGGATATTTTAAAGTTATTTTATGTATATATTTTTGTTATTTTGTAAAATATATATGTATTAATTTGTATAAAATATATGTATATATTTTTGTATAAATATATGTTATTTATAGTGTATAATTTTTTATATTATATTTTATAATATTATTAAAAATTTAAAATATTATATATTTTATGGTTGTTATAATTTTAAAATTTTTTGGGGTTTTATATTATATTGTTCCTTTTTAATTTTATAAGTTATATAAGAATTTGTTAAATTTTTATTTAAATTTGGGGTTTTTTATATGTAATTTATATGGGGTTTTATAAATTTTTCCCTTTTATGCAAATTTATTTAAAATTTAGAAAATTTAAGTTTAAAAAATAATTTTATAAATTTTGTCTATAACCAGGATATTTAATGAATTATTTATTTTTTGGGAAAAAATTTTTAAGCCTTTTTAATATATTATGTAAAATACATTTTTGTTTAATAATATTTTAAAGGGGGGGGTTAATGGATTAAATTTTTAATAAAATGTTTTTTGTTTGGTTTTATTTGTGGGTTTTTATTATTTAGAAATTGGGATATTTTTAAAGTTTTAAATTTAATAAATGGAAAAAATATTTAAAATTTGGTATAAATGCAAATAGTTATAAAGATATAATTTAAAATAATATATTAATAATATTAATTTTTAAAAAAACAAAAAAAAAAAAAAAAAAGAAAAAAAAAAAAAAAAATAAAATTAAAAGTAAAAATAATGAAAAACAAAAAATTAAAAAAAAAAAAAAAAAAACAAAACCCAAACTAAAACCACCATTTTGGGATGGATACCCCCATTTATTCCCCCCCCCCAGGACAAAAACACCAATATTTTTTATAATATCAAAATTTTAAAAATGGGCCCCCCCCCCCCAAATCATTTTATTTTATAAAAATTTTTTAAAAAAATTTAATAAAAAATTTCTTTCTCTCTCTCTGGTTCTCCTCTCTGCCCTCGGGTTTTCTCTGTCCTTCCTTCTTTCCCCTTTTCTTCTGTCCCTTTTTTTCCAAATCCCTCTCTTTCCTTCTTTTTCCTTTTTTGTTCCCCCTTTTTCCCTTTTGATTTCTTTTTCCTTCTCTTCTTTCTTTTTGGGGTTTTCCCCTTTTTTTCGGCCCCCCCTTCCCTTCGTTTCCCCCTCCCTCCCTTCCCCCCCCCTCCCTTCCCCCCTCCTCCCCCCGTCCTCCCCCCCCCCCCCCCCCCCCCCCCCCCCCGGCCCCCTCCCCCCCCCCCCCCCCCCCAACCCTTGCCTCTCCCCCCATCCCCCCCCCCCCCACCCCCCCCCCCCCCCCCCCCTCCTCCTCCTCTCCTCCTTCCCCCCTCCCGGGCCCTCCTCCTCCTTCTTTTTCCCCCTCCTCCCTTTTCCTCCTTCCTCCTTTTCCCCTCTCTCCACTCTCTTTTTCCCTCTCTCTCTCTCTTTCCCTCTCTCTCTCTCCTTCCTCTCTCTCTCTCCCTCTTTTCCTCTCCTCTCCTCTCTGGTCATCTTTTCCCCCGCCCCTCTCCTCCTTCTTTTTCTCGGCCCCCTCTCTCCGCCTCCTCCTATCTCTCTCTCCTCTTCCCCTTTCCTCTCTCTCTCTCCTCTCTTGGGCCCCTCTCTCTCTTTCCTCTCTCTCTCCTTTTCCTCTCCTCCTCCCTCTCTCCCTTTTCCCCTCTCCTCTCTCCTCTCTCTTCTCTCTCTCTTTTCTCAAACTTTCCCCTCTCTCTCTCCTTCTTTTCCCTCACCCTTCCTCTCCCCCCCCCTTTTCTCTCCCCCCCCTTTTTCCCCTCGTCCCCCCTGTCCTCTCCCCCCCCCCTTCCCCTCTCCTCCCCCCATCCCCTCTCCCCCTCTCACCCCCTCCTCCCCCTTCCCTCTCCCTCTCTTCCCCCCCTTTCCTCTCCCTCCCTCTCCCTCTCTCTTTTCTCTCTCTCCTCTCCCCCTCTCGCCTCTCTCATCTCCTTTTCTCTTTTTCTCTCCTCCGGTCCTCTCTCCCCTCGGGTCCCCCCTCCCCCCCTCCTTCCCCTCCCTCCTCTCCCTCCCCTTCCCCTCCCCTCGCCCCCTTCCTCTCCCCTCCCCTCCCTCTCCTCTCCCCTCCTCTCCCCTCCTCCTCTCTCTCTCTCTCTCTTTCCCCATCTCTCTTCTTTCCTCTTCTCCGTCTCCCCCCTCCCCCCTTCTTCTTCCCCCCTCCCTCTCCCCCCCCTCTCCCCCTCCCTCTCCCTTTCCCCCCCTCTCTCTCCCCTCTCTTTTCCTCCTTTTCTCTCCCTCTCTTCCTCTCTCTCCCTCTCTCTCCCTCTCTCTCCCTCTCTCTCTCTCTCTCTCTCACTGACGATGGCCGGAGCGTGACCTCGCATTACCCTGGCAGAGGACAGAAGGCCGAAGGGAAGAGCCTTGGGAGTCGAGGGGAGGGGATGGGGAGGCAAAGGAGGGGATGGGGAGGGCAAAGGAGGGGCTGGGGAGGGCAAAGGAGGGGATTGGGAGCGACGATTCCCGTACATAGAAGGAACATCAGCAGACAGCGTGACGCCGCCGCTCCATTCACACTGGTGGCATTTCGTCACTCTTTCAATGCCGTGTGCGTGGGAGACAGAGGCGGGGGAGGGGGTGGAGGGAAGGAGGCGGAGGGAGGGAGGAAAGGGGTAGTAAGGGCGAGGGGATTGGGTGAATGAAATAAGGGAATTACGGGAAGGAGAGGGAAAGGGAGGGGAGGAGGAGTACTAGTAATAGTACTAGGAGGAGTGGAAATACGAGTGATACGGAGAGACAGATGTAGGTGGGAAGACAAATGGGGAAGAAAAAGGCGGGGGGGGGGGGGAAGGAAAAATTAACTGAAGGGCTAGTTTACTGACTGACTGACTGACATTAGTTATCTTACGCTTGCGTACAGGTACACCGCGTCATTACGAAACTGCCTCGTCATTTCCTTTGTAAACCAGTTATAGGTTGTTAGTAATTATGCTCACAGGCACACGCACACATACACTCTTGCACGTGAATGCACTCGAACGCCTAATCAGGAACACACGCACATTCATTCGTTCATTCACTCATTCATTCATTCATTCATTCATTCACTCATTCACTCACTCATTCTTTCTTTCTTTCTTTCTTTCTGTTTCTTTCTTTTTCTTTCTTTCTTTCTTTCTTTCTTTCTGTTTCTTTCTTTCTTTCTTTCTTTCTTTCTTTCTTTCTTTCTTCCAACCAACAAACCAACAAACCATCCATACATCCATCAGTCCATGCATGCATGCATACACACACACACTAGGGCCGCGTGCGCGCGTACAGCCGGAGGAACGCCTGAGTGCGTGTGAGGCAACTGCGGCCATGTAGTGTACTAAATGTTGCGTCACCGCCTGATCTTGTGGTTTGTCTCTTGCTCCATCCCTGTCTCGGCTATCCTTCACATCCCCCGCCTTGTCCCATCATGCCTCATCATCATCAAGCATCATCATAATCATTATCATTATCATATCATAATCATCATTATCGTTATAATTATCATGTCATAATCATTATCATTATAATTTTCATATAATCATCATCATCATTATAATTATCGTATAATCATCATTGTCATTATAATTGTTATATAAACATTATCATCAACATTATCGCCATCACCATCATTGTCACTGTCATCGCCCTTTTCTTGTTTCTCCATCATTATCACCATTAACGTCATTATTATTTCTTATTGTAAATTGCGAGAGAGACGGACAGCACCTCATAAAGGGACTCTGTACTTGAGTTTTGCGCTGCCGTTGCTGTTAGTCCCTGTGAGGGCGTTGTGCCCACGTGTTTAAGTTAGCTTTTTGAGAGGTCATTATTTCGCCGTCCGTTGGTTGATTAGGTGATTTCTTGCAACGTTTCAGCCGTTCCAAGTCACTTCATTCAGGTGAATTTAAGAAGAATGTATCTTCTCACATGTCCAACATCCACGCAAGGGCCACGTTAGTACTAGGTTGGTTCACCCTCCGCTAAGCAACTTTACTTCAGGACATCAACAGCAACAGTGGACTATTGTTTGTTTATACTACTGACACCACCACCACCACCACCACCACCACCACCACCCCACCACCACCACCAACCACCACCACCACCACCCACCACCACCACCACCACCACCAAACCACCACCACCACCACTACCACTACCACCACCACCACCACCACCACCACCACCACCACCTTTGCTACTAATACTACTACTTCCGCTGCTACTAATACTAGTACTACTTCTACTTCAGCTACTACTATTACTACTAATACTTCTGCTACTACAACAATTTCTACTGCTGCTACTACTGCTTCTACTACTTCTACTACTACTTCTGTTACTACTATTACTTCTACGACTATTTCTACTATTACTACTATTTCTGCTACAACTACTTCTGCTATTACTACTACTACTGCTGCTACTACTACTACTTCTGCTACTACTACTACTACTACTTCTGCTATTACTACTGCTACTATTATTACTACTGCTACTACTACTAATATTACTGCCACTGCTATTTTTAGTTAATTGACCCATCATATGTTCCCCATTTCATTCATTCACTGAGTTGCGTTTGCGTCTTCGAGCGACCGCTGGTTCGTAGTTGTTTCAGTAGAGAGAGTGATTTTGAAGGGTTGGTAATCAGGGTCATTTCGTGCATAATGAAATAGGTCGATGAAGTGAAAAGGACAGGCGACAACTCATCCGAGCTACTACGTATTCCTGTTTTTTTTCGCTCTGACATGACCTCCGGGAGCCGTCCGTATTGAAATTGTAAAAGATCCGATGTTTTAATGGTATCGTGATATATGTATTAGCTTCTTTCTAAATATACCCCATATTTTTATTTTTATTTTACGCATGGCGCACTGTTAACGGTACTCCCTGATGACATGGAGCCAGAGGTCCGAAGAATATGAGGAAGTTGCATTTTCATTTCATCACGGCGGCTGCAAACAAAACGTCCCATCTTTCAGTTTGTGGCATGACCGAAATCAATTTGTTAATCAGTTTTACCTTTTGAATTTATTCAAGTGGTAGGCGAGGCGTAATCGTCTTTTGTAAGTCTTTTTATATTGTTGATTTGATTCCCAGGTGTTTACCCTGTTTCGGGTATTGAGTTCCAAGCTGATGCTAGTTCGGAGAGATCTGATACTTTTTTGTTGGTGTATTAGTGTCACGAGGAGTGCGATGCGCATCCCCTCCCGGGCGTGATGTTAGTCCATGTGTCTCTCTTGGGCGTTCACGTGTGATTTTTCGAAAGAGTTGGGATCAACGTTTTCCTCAAGTGGCTGGGATTTTCTGGGATTGTTCAAGTTCGTGGGCAAATGTTGCGTTGGCTGCATAGGGCTCTGTTAGCGCTGTTTGTGATTAGTATTACGGCTCTTTTACCTAGGTTCTTCCGTTTTGAAAATAATTTAGTTTTGAATTATGGGGCGTCTGCGAAAATGCCCACATGACGCCCACCGCTACTATTCCCATTTAGTCGCTTGCAGATCTTTGAAGGCGCGGCAGTTCCCGCTCTCCATTAAAGCAGGGGTCTTTCGCATGTGGAAAGTAGCCAACCTGCCTACTTTGCTTTTATTGCTTTTATCCCTCGTGCTATTTCTGTCACAGCCATTCCATAATTTTTAAATTCTCCCTGTCCCCTTCATTATTCTGTGGTCGTCGTCTACGTCCTTCTCGCCTGATGTCTCCTCTGAAGCAACAACAACAAATAAACAAACAGTAGACAACCTTGACAAGCCGCATTAAAGGTGCTCAGAGAAGAGGAACACGAAGAAGAAAGAAAGGAAAAAAATGGAGATTTAAGGTCGACACCAGCATAGGTCCGAGACGGTCCTCTCGACCTTAACGAAACCAACTCGGAGTCGAGCGCGTTTGCACAGATGACAGACCCCCTCCCCCTCCGCTCTCCCATCCCGCCTCCTTACAACACCTCGCCGTCCCCCCTCCCTCCCCTCCCCTTGTGTCATGCAAGGCAGGTTTCCCAGGATGTTTAATAAGCATGACACTCCGGCTAAGGTTGTGTGGCCGGTCGATGGACGCGGCGCGGGCGGCGTTTCGTCACTCGCACGGGCGGGGGAGAAGGGAGAAGGGGTGGGGGCAGAGAGGGAGAGGGGGGCGAAGGCAAGAGGGGAAAGGGCGGTAAGAGAAGGGGAGGGCGGTGGGGTAAGGGAAGGAGAAGGGTTAGGGTTAGGGATAGGAGATGGAGAAAGGTGAGGGGAAGCAGATATAGTATGACTAAGGGAAGAAGACGAAAGGGGGGAGGAGGTTGGCGAATGTTTTCTTGCCAGTCGAGTGATTGTGCGAAGTGAGGGAGTGGCAGAATATGAGTGGTTTAGTGAGTGACAAAGTGAGTGAGTGATTAGGCGAGTGAGATAGGTGAGGGTGAGTGATGGACTGTGTGGATGCACAAGTGAGTGATTGAGTGGGAGAATGCATTGGAGATGGGTACGTTGCTGAGTGAATGAGTAAATGGGTGGATAAGTACGTGGATGAAGGAATAAATAAAGTGAGAGGGAGGGTGACTGAGGAGAAAGGAAAAGAGAGTTCAAAAAAAGAAGGAAAGGACCTTTTTGTTTTATATTTGAACTTATAGAAAAAAAAAAACTTAACGTGTGCTTGCGGGGTATATATACTCATTGTTTTGTTGGCTTTCTTATGCTAACGTGGAACAATTGTGAGACCGAAGAGACTGAGGCTGGGAGGAGCAGAGGGGGGAAGGGGGGGTCGTGATGACGAAACCGTATGGCAACGCACGTGCTCATTCATTCATCCATTCATTCACTGATTACTTGTTCTTGTTTGTTCACTTCTTTATTAATGACTTGAATACTATCACCACTATTCCATTGACATTGCTGTGCTAGTGCAGCCGCAATCGTTGTTTAGACCATCACTTCTGCGCTAGCTACAGTCACTGTCACAACATTTATTATAGCAGTCATCGTTCATCAATCTTCACTGTCGTTATCCCAGCAGCATAACACAATCATCACCGCCAAAATATCCATCACCATCACCACTACCATCACTATTAGCATCACCACCACTATCATCATGACCACAACTGTCATCACCACCACCACCACCACCATCATCACTATCTCCACCTCCACCACCAACCACCTTCACCATCATGACCACAACTACCATCAGCCACCATCACCACCACTAACCTCCATCACACCACCACCAACCACCATCACCACCACCATCAGCCACCATCACCACCACTAACCTCCACCATCAATACCACCAACCAACCACCACCACTACCACCACCACCCACCATCACCACCCACCACCACCACCAGCCACCAGAAACCACCATCACCACCACCTAACAACCCACTAATAATGCGATCCCCTAATTGCGTTAATAGGGGGGGAGGAAGGAAAGAGGGAAGAAGAGCGATGTAGGAGGGAGAAGGAAGAGAAGAGGGAAGAAGGAAGAAATGGAGAGGGGGAGGGGGAAGGAAGGGGGAGGGGAAGCGGAAGGGAGAGGGGGAGAGGGAAGGGAGAGGGAGGAGAGGAGAGAGAAGTAGGAGGAGAGGAAAGAGGGAAAAGAGGGAGGGAGGGAGAGGCGAAGTCGTTGGTTGTCCGTCCGTCAGTCAGGTAGGCAAGCAGGCAGGCAGGCAGGCAGGCAGGCAAGCAGGCAGTCAGTCAGTCAGTCAGTCAGTCAGTCAGTCAGTCAGTCAGTCAGTCAGTCAGTCAGTCAGTCAGTCAGTCAGTCAGTCAGTCAGTCAAACATATAGATGTTCATGCAGGCAGTCAGAGGAATTATATCTCAGCCCACAAGAAAAAAAGTGCTACATCACCGATTTTGATGCACCGAAAGAAATCAAGCGACCATAGCACTAAATCCTTGAAGCAGGAAAGGGTGAGACGGCGAGGAAGTAGGGAGGGGGTGGGAGGAGGAGCCGCACACAACCTCTAGAGTGGCTCCCGCGACGCCGAGGGAGGCAGTGTAGGGGATGACGCCGAGGAGGAAGCAGCATCGCCGAGGTAGTCCTGGCGTCCGCGGTGTCAGGAGGTCGTCGCTGTTCTTGACGTCGTGGTGATGCGTTTCTGGTGGCTTTCGTGCGACTGAAGGAAACTGAATGGCTTTTATTCGTAACCCGTGTGATGTTTTTGAGTGTTTCTTCTATAGAAATTATACACAAACTTTCGATGTTGCTGCTGCAGTGTACTGACGAATGCACGTGCATGCACATGTGCTTGTACTCATACGTGCCTTTAAATCTGCCAGAAAACAAAAGATGAGGTAAAGGAAGTATAATTTTAATAGTTTGTATTTTATTTTGGATCTAATTTTGTTTTGTTTTTCTATTTATTTCAGGTTCTCCAGAAAGGAACAGGAACACTTCGCAATTAGCAACATTTGTCATTTAAACAGAAACAAACTTAGATATTAGACTGTGCTTAATGTTTCAATGCATGGGGAGAATGGGAACCACGGTTGTTACTATGCATTTATACGTGCGCGCGTGAGCTCTCTGATGGCGCGTGTGTGAGCGTTGTGATGTTGGCAGGGTTCAGGAGTTGGTAGTGCTGAAGCGGAAAAACAAGAATCAAAGAGTAAATCGCTATTTAAGGTAAAAAAAAGAAGAAATACGAGGTAGAAATTCATGATAACTTATCGTCTGGTCGGACGAAGGGTGGAAGTGTAGGCGTCTCGAGGAGCTCAGAAAACTCGAGGATGACCAGCATTCAAGGTCTTCCTCCCTTGCCCAAGAGCCTCAGCGGGCTCATCAACTTCGCGGGGCGGAGAGACGGAGGAGGAGGGATGATGAATAACAAGGACGGAGGGGGAAGCGGGGGCATGGGCATGTCTCCGGGAGGAGGCGGAGATCGGTACAGTCCGCCAGCCAGAGCGGACTCCCGTACGGAGTCGCGGATGGACTCGCGGCCGGAGTCAGCGCGCTCGCACTACTCCGGCGTGGGCTACGGCGCCAGTGCCTTCGAGCCGTACTACGCCAACGGCACCGCAGCGCAGCATGGCGACGGCCGCGGCTTCTCTCCGCGGTCCTCCCCGCGCAGCCACTCGTCCTCCCCACGGAACCAGCACCACAGCGGCGGTAGCTCATCGGGGGGTAGCAGGACGCAGACGCACAGCCCTCGAGGAAGTCCCCCGGTGCCCGGCTCCATCACGGGCGTCATGAACCCCAGGGTGAGCCCCGCCCATGGGGGTGGCGGAGGAGGAGGGGGCGGCGGGGGGTCCACCAGACACCACCATCGCAGACCGTCCACGCTCGATTCTCAGCTGGCCGTTCTCAGGAAGGAGATGGTGAGCAGAGTCCTTTTTATCGTTATAGTTTATGAATCATTATGAAATGTATTGTACTTGGGTTTTGCTTTGATTACAACAAATAGTCATTCCCCAAAAGAAGATGTGTAAGGGTGTGAATTTGTTTTCAAATCGGCAGTCAGCAAGTTACAGTAATGCCCTCGACACAAGCCAGGTAGTGAAGCATCATTATATACAGTTGTAATGACAAATGTTAAAATCTTCCAGGTTGGGTTACGTCAACTGGACATGTCACTCCTTTGTCAGTTGTGGTCCCTCAATGAGTCAATTCAAGAATTCAAACAGTTGATCAATGAACGAGCAGCAACTGGCCTGGATTGGGGTGGTGGAGATACCTCTGCTGGAAGACACAGATGATTACTATGGAATTCCAATACGACGACCAAATCCTTACCTCCACCCTGTGCCAGAGCAGTACCCACAATTGTCACCGTCTTCCTCAGAATCCAGCTTAGAGTATGGTAATATTTAGATAAGAAACTGTGATTTGTCAATTTTGCTGTTGACATAAACTCAATGCATTTATTTATGTCATTCTTAAGCATTACCACTTGCACTGGTAGGAATATGATAGGCAGTATAACAAATCATGAAATATGTTGAGGCAGGCCTCAAGATATATACAGAAAATTAAGAATGGCAATTTATAGATGGACATTGGATTTTTTTCTAAATTCTATTTTGTGTTACTATTTTTTGTTTCTGCCAGTGAGATTACAAGAGAAGTATCTACTCAACAACTCCTGAACCCTGTCAACTCCTTTTAAGAAGTCATATTTTTGTATCATACTGACCATAGCACAGTAATTTTTCCATGAGACTGAAAAGGAAAGGTATACATAGAGAGAGAAATATACATATTCCTTTTTTCAATATTTAACTGTATCAGTAATTTATAATATCAGATAGTGCTTTGAGGTAATCAGACATTTTCCTTAAAACAAGTCTAGAGCACAGACCATGGAGAATAGGACGCGACACATTCCCTCATGGTTGGAAAACCCAGTGAGGAAGGTTCTACCTCGCAAGAAGGGGAAACTGACCTTTGTGTCACCTCCACGAACAGTTGTGTATGTCATGTCCCCTCAAGAGCTTGAAGAGGCTGCTGCAGCATATCTGGCAGGAGAGCCTTGTTCAGAGGACTGTGCTGTTGCAGGGAGTTCCACAAATCAGGTTGATAAAGCTAATGAGATTAGATGTAGGTCAGAGAATACATCTGACTAGGATTGATTTGTGATATTTTTTTTCCCTTTTATCCTCTCTCCAATTTTACCACAGGTATAATTTTTATTAATTATTGAGGTAAGTAGTGCATATATTCACATTAACTCATTATATTTCAGTTGTGAGGATTGGATAATACATTTCTTGGGTGATCAGTGATGATCATGAGTTCTAATTTAGTGGGTATTGCATTATACAGTGGTTCACCCATTTTGTATTAATATTGAAATTTCATTGTTTCATGATGACTGAGATTATTAATTGCTCAAAGTTGGTATTTTATGAAAATGTGTTATAATTTATGGGAATAATGCAATTAGCTCTGTTTCTTGTATTGTAAGTCACAGCTCTTATGGTTGCATTTATATTTTGCATTATGTCTGCAATATTAAATAGTACATAGTTTAATAGATGGAAGTGCAATTTTGCATTTTTTTATGGTTGTACTCCTAATTTTTATTCCATTTTTGGGGATAATACTTACATAGAATGATAGCACATTGTGAACAATATTAGTATGAAGTTCAGTGATAAGTGAAACATTATGCTAGGTGTAGGTAGTGTGAGCATGAGGTCAATATGACATAGAAGTCCTTAGCACTCATAAAGGAGTAATTGCAAGTGCTGGTACATCTTTTAAGTTAACAAGGAAATTACTTCCTAAGACAGCTGTGCAGTATTTTACATGATGTTCCTTATGTGTAGTTGTGCCATAGGTACATTTTTTCTTCTGTATGGTGAGAGTAGATATTATTTATTTTTGTAGTGGAATGAAGACTGTCTTCAAAAACAAACAAAATCAAAGATTTTGAATCTTGACAGTTGAAATGACATTAATTATCTTTTCAATTGTAATGAATGTTAAATCATTGTTTCTGTATATAACACAGGTTTCTTCATATATGAATTTTGTGAAATTTTATCTTCATGTATGTATCCCTCTTTTCCTAACAGTTCAAAGTCACAATATAAGCATTCCAAAATAATAAACATATCCTCCTAAGCTTAGTATATTCGAGACAGATGCCAAGGACTATATATCTGAACCCTTTTATTTATACTGCTCTCTGCTCTTCTTTTAAACTTTGACTGTATTATTAATATAGACTTATACCTCAGTAACTGAATGCTAAGGAAACCATGATAAAAATATAAAGTAGGTAAACTCCAGAGACTGTATGGATTTGCACATAGTATTATTATTTTGATAGTATTGATGGTATCCTTATATATGGTGCAGTGGTTACTTTTCTCCTTTTTTGGAAATGTAAGTGGTACACAATTCAACTTTTTGTAAGTGGCAAGTTATTTACATAGTTGCACTGTATATTAAAGTGAAACTAATGGTTGCTAAGTTTTATTATAAAACTATTAGGTGTCATTTTGTATCAGTATGAGTTTGTACAAGTATTATTTGTGAATGTGAGTGAGTGAATGTTATAAGTGTGAGTAGGGGTGTAAATGTAAGTTTGTTTGTGGATGATTGAATGAAAGAATGTGTGAGTGCATACTGGATTTGCAAGTGTTGGGTATGCATCAGTGCATCTGTAGAGCTCATGTTACAAAGATGTGAGAGATCTGTACTTACTGAAATCCGTTATGATAATCAGAAAAGGGCATAGATGTATACTGCTCTTCTGTGTTATTACTGTTTTATTTTTAAATGGAAATTGGCAGCCTTACTGTTTTATTTATTTTCAGATTATTACTTTTGTAACGATGTGAAAGGGTAGCTGTTCTCTTGTTTCTCTGTAGTGGCTGCTGTTTGCTGTTTTTAAAACTAGAAAATGGACATGTGATATTTCCTTTCACAGAGAAAATGAGTACATTCCAAAATAACGTATAATTTAAGTAGGCATTGAGAGAATTTCCATATTTTATTTATTGCTTTTTGTTTACTCAAGAATGTCGACACTATTAATAGAAATTTTATAAAAATGTGCCACAAATACCATTTGGGGAATGTGAATTATTAGTTCATATTTATTTATTTAAATATTATTATTATTTTGAAATAATTTGTGGCATGAGGACAATTGTCTGAATACTCTTAGTTTTATGCTTTTATACATATATATGTTGGATCATGTACAACTTTTGTGCACTTTAGAAAAAAAATTACATATTTGTCTTAAGAGGTGAGAATGATCTATATTATTTTTGGTAGTGATTGCAATAATTAATGACACACCATTAATTTATGGTTTAACATTTATCTTTTTGTATTTTAGTTACACATTTTTGTGCATCTGATACAGTGATTCACATGTATTGGTGTTTAGTGGAAAAGTATTGGCTAATTTATTATAAGAGAAAATAAATTATTAACCTAGAATGTTTTCCATACTTAATTAGTTTTTAAAAAATATTAAAATAAGATGTTTAAGATATTGACCTCAACTGTATTGGCAATGACTGAAGAAATCTTGCTCTCTCTTTGCACAGAATTGGTAAGCTAAGTTACCTTCATTAGTATAGGCCATAGTTGGCCTGCTACAATGGTGTTAAATGTGGTTGGGTTATATGCGAGTGATAAAGAACAAAGGAGAGAGTTGTGTCGCACGATTATTTGTAAAAGCCTCAAAGTGCTAAATGAAGCTTAGCATGTAAGCTCCTTTTGATTAATAAAAAATGAATTGTGATTTTTTATTCTTCCTCCTCTTATTTTGTAAAGTAAGACATTTGATGGATGGAAAATTTTTCTGTCTCTCTGGTCTGGCGTCAAGATGCTGTAGCGAACTACGCTAAAAGCATTATCGATACATTCCTACCGAGTTGATTCATCTTTGTTAAAATAAACAATGGCCCACCAGAACGAAAAACAGAACAATTCCCAACCATCATTTCCATAATTGCCCATTACCCCAACTGCCAAGTCTTTACACACCAGCTCGATGACCTCAGATCATCAAAACTATTGATATAGAAAATTTGTTGATATGGGATAGATGGGAAGCCCTTGACACAGCACCTCCAAGACAGAAAAAGAACATTTTCCATCCATGAAATGTCTTGTTTTCTGTCTCTGGTCTGGTGTTAAGATGCTGAATGGCAACAGAATATGGGGAACAAAATTTAGTAACTATTAGTACCCACTTATTGAGATGCATGGTTAGGTGGAGTAGTCATTGTCACACAGTGTCATGTATCGATTAACAAAGGATCTGCAAGAAGACCACTGACCTGCTTCTTTCACTTTTTCAAGATTTAGAGATCTTAAAAAAGTAAGAGTAGAAGCATCCTTCCTAACTTGGTGAGCCACAGGAGCATGACCTGGATCAGCAGATTCAATTATCCTTCTAATTATCTTGGCTACATGAAGTTGGGAGCATGGCCTAAGTGAATCTAGCCATAACCATGGTGCCTCATTAAAATCTGCTAGGGTTGCTTATATATAAAGCTGCTACTGGGCATAAGGCATAAGAGGAATCATCTTCTAACCATGATGGAATTACTACAGGTACTAAAACATGTCCTTGCCATTAATTTTTTTGTTTGAAAATGAGGATGAGTATATATGGATGATACATATGAATTATTTGGACCAAACTGTGTCAGAGAAGGAGAACATGAGAGGGCTGCAAGTTGAGAAACATGCAAACCTGTGGCAAGAGCAACAAGGAATATTGCGTTGTGAAGCACATCCATAGGAAATGTATCTACAGAATACCGTTGTTATGAGAGGAGATCCAGAACTTTCTGTACAGACCATGAAGGAATATTACTACGAGTTGGAGGTCAGCTGTGGAAGAATGATCTATGAAGCAATTCCAGGGATCTTTCATCCTTTTCTATTCCAAAGGCATATCTTAGTGGATCTGTGATTGCTCTTATATGGCAAGAAATAGTAGGTGGTGCAAGCAACTGTTAATGGAAGCAAAGTGAATGGATATATTTGGAGATATAGACTTCAGTCTTGTCTCTCTAATCAATATTTGGAATTATAACCATCCAATGGTAAATGTCCATTGATAAGGTCCTCTACTTGTAAAGGCTGGAAATTTTTGCTTAAGGCTGTACGTAGAAAGTCCACGCGTGTAGACACAAGTATTTTGTGACATGGTCCATCAGAGTTTCCTGAAGCACCTTTCCTGACAATAGTAGTGGATGAGGACACCAGTGAAGAAGATAACGTGTTCATGGTTGTGATTTCCACAGAGGAGCAATTCATAAAACTTTGCTTTTGAAAGACCTCAAGTGATTAATCACTGGAAACATTATTAATGTTTGCGGAGGGGGAAACAGGTATATTAACTGCCATCTGTTCCAGTCCTCTAGAAAAGCATCTGGACGTTCTTCTACAGTCATCTCTGATCTTGTCAAATATCTCTTGAATCTGTGATTGGAGTGGAGACGTAAAAAGATCACCCTGGGGATGACCATTTGGTTTGACATGATAATGCATCTGCCCACTGATTTTTTCTCATGTTTTTAGAAGAGTCTTCTAATGGGAGGAGCCTTGTTTGTTTATAACAATAAACAGTTGCAACACTGACAGAACTTGAATTGGCATATCTAGGAGAGAGTTTTCCAGATGCAGTGCCTTGTTAACCACTTGAAGTTCACTTACATTTATATGCCTTCTCATTGATTTTCTCTGAAATCCCGATCCTTGGTGACCTCTTGATGACTAGTAGCCCCATCTGCAGTCTGATGTATCTGTTGTTAGAGTTAAAGAAGGAGTTTAGGGAACCCGTGGAGAGACAGACATTAGACATTTCTTCTTCAGCCACCAATGTAGATGGGTGTGGATGTCACGAGGAAAAAAATACCATCTTGTCTCGAATGTCTGAAGTGAACACTGCACGTCCTTCGAGTTGTAGATGCCTTAGATGAATTCACCCAAAAGGAATTATTTCTGCTGCATGATTTAATGACCCCAGAAGACTTTCCCACTCTTGACGGTATATGGATTGAAAAAAAAATTTAGAGCAATTTTTTTCCAGCACTTTCTAGTTGATTGAACTCAGGGCGACTGCACCTGAGTGTCCCATTGGAGCCCCAGCCACTGTAGCGACATTATTGGTTCAAGGTGAGGTTTTCGTAGATTGAAAAGGAGACCCATGGAGGTACCCATATCTAGTGTGTGGCTTCCATCCCTTTGCAGTCTTTGTGTGACTGTCAAATTATAAGCCAATCATTGAAATACATTAAGACATTAACTCCTCTTTGGAGGAGTTTTCTTCCCAAGGGTCGCATTAATATTGTAAAGGCTTGCTGCTTGCTTGCTTGAGATTTGCGAAGTTCTGGCTTCGCCCGGGCCTTTCACTTATGGCCCGGCCTGTGTCATCTTTTTAAGGCTGTTTCATTTGTTTGTCTGACACTCGGTGCTTACCGTGGCGGTGGGATTGCCAGCAGGCGCTCCTGTAGCCGTGGTGTAAGCATCTCGCATAATCTCTTTACCAGCATGACGGCTGTGTTCTGCGGGCTTTGTCTTAGGAAATTGCGTGTGCACGCAATTCTCTAAGTAATGTACAAGTGTGGCGTTCGCCTTGCCGCAATGCATGCAACACCTCTCTTCACGTTTTATGATTTGTATAATCTGCCATGCACAGTGGTAACCTAGGCACATTCTGTGCAATTGTAAAGGCCCTGGGAACTATGTTCAGTCCGAATGAAAGGATGCCAAATTTATAATTCTTTACCCCTACTGATACTCCTAGAAATGGTTTGAATCAGGGGTGTATGTGAATATGCCAATAAGCATCTCTTAAGTTGACTGAAGCAAGATGTATCCATATAGTGTCAGACCTACTTGAGCCACAGACACCAACCGAAACTGGTAAGGTTGAATATACTTGTTTAATCAACTTGCAACGAGGGTGAGTCTTGACTCTGAAGAATCCTTCTTTGGTACTCCAACTTGAGAGTCACTTTTTTTCTGGACGAAAAAACTTCCTGGAATTGCCTCAGCAATTACTGAAAGATATCTTCTCATTTCCATGTATTGTATCATTTGGAAAACGCGAGGTTGATTTAGAAGCTGCAACTTCCAGAATTTCAGAGTGATCTATAAATTTATGGGAAGATCCTGTTGTATAACTGGATCGATGACGTCCCCGTGAAGTCAAGGAGCACTTAGGGGAGTTAGACTTTAACTTCAGGAGTTAATTGGAAAAAGTTTGGAATCTTAACTTCCACAGGTTGTGGTATCTCTTTAATCAGAGATCGAACTATCTGTTCATCTCCACATGGTAGTTGATTAAAAGGTGTGTTACTCAAGAGATCTGATATAACTTTTCATAAGATTCTTAAGAATTGTACTTTCTTGTAGTTCTAATCTTTTTACTGCTGCTTCTTCTAGATATGATTTTACTAGTGGAATACTTAAAGTTGTAAGATTGGGCATTACTTCTGATCCCTTTTTAAGAATCAACCCAGAATCAAAACTAGGATTCTGGTAAGCTGCTTTTGCTGTCAGTAATAGAAGTTCAGCAAGTATTGACATTATTGATAAAGTATTCCATGGCTGTCGAGCGGTGAAACGGGCTGTATGATCTGCCTAAAGAATCTCCTGTCTGGTATTCTTAGTCAAGGAGAAAAATCCTCCTTGCAAAATTTTTGAGCAGAAACTGAGAAAGTATCATTTGTTCAGAATCCATAGGCCACTGTAGACCACACACAGATGGCATAGGTCCTGCAGATGAATTAGGTTTAGCAGCATATTTGTGTGGAGATTCAGGTGGTGATGCTACTAATGAAGCCATGGCTGACAATGCTTGTGCCATGTCAGTTGCAGCTGAAGCACGTCAAACAGATAAAACTTCTGGCAGTACTTTCTTTGATCACCAAAAAAATTATTCTGTTCCTAAGTTCGCAAAGGTTCTGACTTCCATATAGTCAATAAGAGCGAGATCTCCTCATAATATTCTATCATAAACTAATTCTCCAGCATTATTTTACTCTACTTGCCAATGTGCTGGAATTGTCCTCCAACCTCCACTTGGATGTCGAAAGGGCTCTCCTACAACATGTCTCATTTCTAGTATTGTATCATGTTTGTCCAAAGGAGGGATCAAATTATTCTTATTGTTATATGATGTCTGAATAGATGAGCAATATTCGGACTTAAGATTTTGACCTCTATCATCATGCTGTGGTTGTCGCAGGAATGATTGGTCAAAGACCTTTTGCTTGTTAACAAAGTCAATGGGAAGTGGAGAAGACTGATATAACTGTGATCCAACAGCAAAGAAAGATGCGAATAATTGTACACGGGACAGTGATTTGGAATGACATAGGGTGTTTTCTGATGGATAAGTATAGACGAGACATAAAGAGAGTATGAAGAAGAGACAAAATGGTAGTTGGGGATTGGTATAGGAGCATGTGTAAGACAGATATATCGATGGGTTATAAGAAAAAATGATATGACAAAGGTCAGGTCTATGAGAATGGAAACTGCAAATATTTCAATATAGGAGAGCTATACTTCATTTGGTCTAGGAGTGATAACAGTTACAGTACATGTTGGAGAATTTGAAGGGGACGGAGCTTAGATAAAGAATAAGGGGAAGGTGGTGTTGTATCAGGAAGTGGAGGATCTGGGGAAGGCATATTTGTGACATAAGGGATTTACGTGTGTAAACAGGAGGGAGTGGAAGGGGGAGAGGGGAGGGAGGGAGGATTAATGTAGGTGGAACTGGAGCTAGGGGGATGGGCTGTGTTGGGAGGGATTAGGAGGAAGGGGGAATATGAGTAGGAGGAGGATGGTGGATATTGGCAGTCACTTTGAGTGTGGAGAGAGTGGTTGTGGAATTAGAGGGTGGATGAGGGGTTTCGGTGTCAATTTGGGACTCAAGGAGATAGTTTGGAATGTCTTAAAAGAGTTTCTGTAAAGAAGTTGGTTGGGGAGTGTTGTGAGACAAAGGTTTTCTGATGAGGGGGGGGGAGGAAGAGGAGACAGGTGTTTGAGGAGTAGAGGCAAAGGTGAGTGTGCTTCCTGTCTGGCTTCACGCAGAGTGGGAGTTGCCACCTCAAGCTCAAACTTACATTATGGGGGCACATGTGCCTGACTGTGGAGAGCAGTTTGATTGGTTATGACCAGGTTGGGCACACAGAGGGCATCGGGCTGTGGAACGGCAGTGTTTGGCAGGATGTCCTAAATGCCAACAATTTTGACACTGATGGGGAGGAAGTTGATATAGTCAGACAGGGAGGGATTCTCTACCAATGTAAACATTAAAGGAAAGGTCACGTCTACGGAAAGTAATTTTGGAAATGTTGGCGGGGTTCTTGCGATGACCTTTAAAAAGAATGGAGTAGCACTATACTGATATCGCATCATAGTCCATGAGGCAGGTGAGTAAGTCTTCTCCACAGTCTGACCAATTTGATTGGGAGATAGTGACAGTTCTGGTACAAGTATTGAGGGTTGGATGAAGTTCTGCAGGAATGGGGCTGCCAGAGAGATTAGTTAGAGTTGATAATGCTATAGCTTGCTTTCAAGCTATAGCATTATGACAAGACGAGAACGATCAGGTCAGTTATGGTCTGAGACTGCCTACTTGTTTTTGGAGACATTGCTGGAAGAGAAGTGTTGTCAGAGTAAGAAGCTGTAGGGGTGATCATGGAAAATCTGTGCCATTTGGCTAGGCTGAATAGAGTATTTAAGATATTTGCAGAGATAGGGGTGGTAAAAGGACGGGGACGTAGGGGAGTAGTGTTGAGGGAAGTATTATTACAGAGAGGTGGACAATGAGGCTGTAAAGTAATAAGGGAGGATGGGGTGATTGATGAAGAAGGTTGTGGGGGTAGAGGTGATGAAGTTGAAATGTTTCCTGGAGTTTGAGTGTTGATTTGAATGGATAATGTATTAGTAGGCATTGAGGAGGGGGTAGCAGTTATAATGTTCAATGTCATGCTCAAAGGAGAGATTGGGATGGGGGAACTGGGAACTTTCAGTTGGAGCTATTTGATGAAGGGACAAGCCTCATTGCACCTAAAAAGGGTATAACAACATCACTGGCCTAGAGTATGTTGGGGAGAGAAACAGTCCACCTCTTAGGGTCCCCCTTGAGGGGTAAGGACTAAACGACTAAAACAGGCCATTCAGGACTGGCACAAAATCAGCCTTTCATCCTTTCAACAAGGCTCTCACACCTTGGGAAGCGTATAGTAGAAGGGGTTGGAGAAGGGACAGGAATGAAAAAGCAGAAGGAGAAAAAGACCATGCAAAATTAGCTCGAGTCGAGGGCTGAGGCCCAAGGTAGGGAAGATTCCCAGCATTGGATCCCAGTCCTCGCCTCCTAAGCCCTCCCTTGACAACAGACAAAGGATTGGGAGGTTTACAGGAAGAAAATTGTGTTGTATGTTCGTGTGCATAAATTATTTAATGAATAGTAAAAACATAACCATTTTTGTTGTTGTTTTTTGATACTCATTGTATTAGTTGAACTGCTGACAGGCAAGTCCACAATTATCCTAAGGTTTGAATTGCGACAAAAACCATAGTCCATGGAATCGACAGATAACTTACAAAAAACGGAACTAGTGAGGATTGAAGATTTTCTATGCATTTTTATTGAGCAGTATATTATGCATTCTGAGACCATATACCTATGACTACTTCATAACAGTCGAACTGCCGTGTTCCTTCAGCAGTGGTACCACACACAAAAAAATCACTCATTATATGAGTGGTCTTTCTTTTTTTGAGAGATTATAAGTCCTTAAATTAGTTGAAAAGAAAGAAAGAAAGAAAAAAAAAAATTCTCTTCGCAGCTCGGAAATGGTCATGGGCCTGTAAGGAAGGGCACACCACAAACCATTTGGCTTTGGAAGAAAGCAGTATCATACAGCATGCCCATTTCACTACTGCACATGTGCTGACAAACCTTACAAAACACGGAAATGATCATGGGCCTGTTACGTAAGTAAACGCACGCCACGAACCATTCGGATTTAGAAGCAAACGGTATCTCACAGCGTGCCAGTTTCACTACATGTGCTGACTGACATGTGCAAGAGTGCATGAGGTATTCAATGCACAGAATGAAGCACTAAAATGAACACAACACTTTTCACTTCACTTCTTAAAAACACAAAATCCGCCATGAGATGGAAGGTACTTACACATGATAACTCTAGATATTATCAAACTTTTATGTGTAGCAAACAATGAAAAGAAAAAAT
This sequence comes from Penaeus monodon, assembly GCF_015228065.2. Taxonomy (NCBI): domain Eukaryota; kingdom Metazoa; phylum Arthropoda; class Malacostraca; order Decapoda; family Penaeidae; genus Penaeus; species Penaeus monodon. The sequence goes on along the minus strand of NC_051386.1, from coordinate 46,320,924 downwards.
TACCGGATAATAATTTTTCCAGAATTCTAGTAGAAAGCCAGTGCATCGTGTGCGTAAGGAGTAGGGGGTTGGGGTAATGGGCAATCATGGGAACTGATGGTTGGGGATTGTTCTCCTGTTTTTCGTTCTGGTGGCCGTTGTTTAATTTAACAACGATGACCCTCAGTTGGGAAGTACCAATTATGCTTTTAGCGTAGTCACTACAGCATCTTGACACCAGACCTCCAAGAGAGAAAATAAGGAATATAAATATCTGTATTACCATGGAATGCAAATAAATGTATAAACCTTTATTCTAAATTAATTTTGCAGTTTATCAAATTGTAGCCTTTTCCATTACTGTTGAAGCTTATCCTTCAGCAATGAAAAGTATGCCCTTAAATATATTACATTACTTGAAAGAAGAAAAAAAACAACTAAAATAGTGTATCTTTATTTACATGAAATGTATACTAATAACAAAGTAGTGATGACTTCTGTTTAGCGGGATCTGTCATTCATTCCCACTATATTTAGGGCCTAAAATAAGAAAAAGAAAAGAAGATTAACTGATGCACCTTAAATTATCAATGATACAATACTTAATGCATATAGTATTTATAATAAATGAACACACAAACATTATAACAATAATAGGATGATATTAAAGATATTCTTGTGACAAAAAACTAATGCTCAAAGAAAGAAAAGACAAAAAGGAATATGGCTTATATGGTCTTGCATTAAAACCAAACCAAGATTATATTCACAGTTACCGTTAACAGTCCGGCCTTCACAACATTCCTAATATCCTTGGTTACATTATCTGCATTTCTTGCACACTTTGCTACGCTGTGGACATCTGAGAGTCGTCTGTTCATAAAAGCCCAGGTATCCTGTTGGAAAGCAATAATATCAAAAGAAGACAAAATATAGTAGGAATTAAATAAAAAATATAAGCAATTATACTAGTAGGCATGTGATAGCTTATCCTCAAATCAAATGACTGATCGACTTGTAAACAAATGCTTTATTATGACATATACTTAATTTACATATGGAGATGGAGATGAAGATAAAGATCATAACTCCTTATTTCAAAAAGGAAATTGTTATAAAAACAATAACATTACTAAAGGCTATGAAAGAACAAGAAAAAGATAACCATTATAAAAATATGATACTGGAATATCCCCATCCTTGAAAAAAAGAGAAAGGAAGAAAGAAAAAAGTATGAAGTTTTACCTCAAAATCTTCTGACTTATCCTGTAGCATATACAATTCTGTGCTTTTGTATACAGCTGCTAAGATCCCTCTTTTGGTATACCAGTTGAACTGAAAAGTCAATGTTAAAGAAATTAAAACTGGAAAGAAACGAGAGATACAGGGAAAAAAACAATAGAGAACAAACTGCAATGGGACATGAAAAGCCAAAAAATTAGACATATAAAACTTACATCAACATTCTCCTATTCCATAAAACTATCTAAAATTTCTAGCAGCTTGTAAATGCAGTTACACAAATCCTGTAAAACTTACATCATGAGATCTGTCTCCTGCATAGTACCATATGTGGTCAACAAGCTTCCCAAGATTGTCTAATGCTTCTGGCATGTTTGTAGGTGAGGCATGGAGAGCAAGTGCCTGGTGCCAAGTGTCCAGGTACTCAATATTCATGCGCAGTCTTTCTTCCGCAGATTCAGCTATAAAACGCTGTGGTCCCTTTTTTCCTGTTGATAAATAATTTGACTATAGAAGTGGATGACCCTTTTTCCTGTTGTTAATTTAACTAATATGGGTACTCATAACCAGTGATGCAGCTAGAGGGGATGAATAGGAACAAAGATGCCCCAAGCACATTTTTCAAGTTTTTCCTTTCCAACAATCAAGAGAATCACATTAATGCAATTTAACAATAACTCCACAGAAGGGACACTAGATGGAAGAGACTTGTTGCTTCATATATTTTTCAGTTTCATTTACACTGAGAAACAAAATTATTAATTACTATGCTACTCTTGCTTTACTGAAGCCTGTACCCTCACGTTTCCTTACCTGTCCTTCCCTGACCCTGCAACCTTTCAAACATCCTCATGGAATCCCCAAACTTTTCAATTAACAGCATGTTCTCCTTCCTCAGATGTATAAATACCCTCCATTTGATCTAATTATCCTTTGTCCTTAACCCTTCTCTTTCTATCAAACCTTATCCTACTCCATTTACTCCCCCTCTTATAATGCCATATGACCATTGAAATCTAAGGCATTTTGTTCTAATAAAGAACTTTAAACCCTTCCCACCACAATATTTTACCAAAGTGCTATATAACCTTTGATGTATAGCATATATATTTGTTTAAAACATTAAAAAAATGTTTTTATTATGTTTTGAAATGTGTGTTTACAATAAAACTTCGAAATTATCTTAAATTCTTTGAGAGGACTAAATAAGTGAACAACTGTTTAACATGCACAATGTAGAGCAGACCTAACAGCACCTGGCATATGAGCTTGATGCTTCAAATTTAACCCATAGTATGGTGAAGAGGAGGAAGAAAACTAGAAATCTGCATCTGCACAATAAAAAGGAAGAGAAAAAGGAAAGCACTTACAGTTCTGGATTATTTTCAATCTCCTTTGCCTTGGCTGCCAGGTTTTCTTCTAGTTTGTTGTTGCATGTGGTATAGAAGTGATTGACAAGCTCCACACCCCCTTTGGGGAACATCCCATGTGCCATACCAGAATAGCCAAGTGTCTCAGCTCCTTTGGGGGAGAAAGGCAGAAACAAAACCATGTTATGCTTTACCATGACTATCTTTTACTTTTTAATTACCAAAACTAAATAAAAGGGAATTACTTTTAGTAATGTTGGTGCATTTCTCATCTACAAGAAAAGTTCAAGGAAAACAAAGGACACCAGGACAAAGAAGTCTGACAGTGTACATGCATCTTACCCTGAGCAATGGCTTCCTGGGACCACCCATGGGAGTATATAAAAGGCATAGCAGCATTCAGGATCTCTGCACGAAGTTGGTCTTCCCCTGCCTCATAGTCTTCCTCAGAAGAGCTCTCCGATTCAAAAGCATCTTGGCCTGTGCTTGTCCCTTCACTCTGTGCCGTCTCCTCTTTTCTCCATTTTGAAGCTGATGTACTCAGCCCTCTGCTATACCCTGAAAAGCATTAGCAGCTGAAGTACATTTTCAAGGTAACAACACTTTAGTGGGTGAGAGTTACCATAATTTGAAAGATTACACTTACAACTTCTCCCTTGAACAGAGTTCATTATAACAAATGTAGAAAAAGGTATAATGGAGAATGAACAGTTTCATAGAGCAAGATTCTTATCTGACATATCATTCTGATTATGTGTTCATTAGACATACATGACTTCTGATGAAGATATAACTGAAAACATCACTCATCCATCCTTCATATATTTGACTACTTTTCCCTTGTCCTTTTAAAGTATGAAGCATTAACTGACTTGCATTCACAAATAATGTTACATATTTTCAGTTTTCATAAAGCTGAAGAAAAAAAATGTAACAAAAAGCAGATTGAGAACATTATTTTTTAGAAGGGAACTATTCATATCATTAGTACTTCTGATTAAAAAAAAGGGTATGTATAATGTATGTAATATTATCAATTGCTAAAAAAAAAAAAAAAATTGTGAAAAGACTTACTACCCTACAATACCCTTACATATCTATCTCAAACTCATCTAAATATAATATTACCTGTTATCAACAAAATATATACAAGAATCTGAATATTCAGAGTTCTTTGTTAGGTAATTTATAATACAAACCCTAATCAAATTTTTTAGCTTGGGAAAAAAATGGGAAAAGAGAGAAGGAGAAGAGAGAAGAGGAGAGAGAGAAGAAGAAGAAGAGAGAGAGGAGAGAGAGAGGGAAAAAAAGAGAGAAGAGAGAGGAAGGGGGAAGAGAACAGCGAGAGAGAGGAGAGAAGAGAGAAGGAAAAAGAGGAGAAAAGGGGGAAGAGAAGAGAAAGAGAGAGAGAGAGAGAAGGGGAAGAGGAGAGAGAAAGAGAGAATAGAGAGAGAGAGAGGAGAGAGAGAGAGAGAGAGAAGAGAGAGGAGAGAAGAGAAAGAGAGAGAAGAGAGAGAGAAGAGACAGAAGAAGAGAGAGAGACAGAGACAGAGACAGAGACAAGACAGAGAAGAGAGAGAGAGAGAGAGAGAGAGAGAGAGAGAGAGAGAGAGAGAGAGAGAGAGAGAGAGAGAGAGAGAGAGAGGGGGGGGGAATAATAATAAATAAATCTATCCCTACTTACTTTTGTTAATGCTGTAACATATTTGTTAACTAATAATATGCTTTCTTTGATCACTTCTGTTATATGTAACAAAAAAGTGCAGGCAATATTTTTAATAAAACAGATAGCTTTCATCATGCCTTTATTTGGAATTATTTGTATAAAATATGAATAAATTAAGGGCAAAGCAACATGAATTGCAATGGCTCACATAAAGATAAATTAACCTTGCCGGAAACTGATGCAGTTACTAGTTAATATTGATGGCAGTCATACTCAATTATGTTACCTAACCCAAACACATTATTCTAGTATTCTGCATCTAACAACCATTCAATACCATGGTAGTGGCCATCCCAAACTGACTTACTACACATTGCTCAATGACTTTGATATAAGTGCATATATAATTCTGAGCATATGAAGCTGTTTACTTTAACTGTTTTACTCACAGAATTTCCTCAAGAGCATACAAATATGCAAAATATGACAAATGCATTAGTCTCTACAAGATGAACTATAATGCTTTCACAAAATAAATGCATAATTTCAGTAACTCCAACAAACAGCAGTTGCTGTATATTGCAGTATTCCTAGTAGTCATACATTAAGATTCCAACAAAAGTATACTTTGCTTTGAATAACACAGGTTGTTTACAGGAAATCAATTTTCTGTCATTTATTGCACAGTTCTTGGATTAAATGAGTGAGTACAAACTATGATGCCTAATTCTCATTTGAATTTCTTAATATTCTATTATGAACTTAAACAATGATGGGATGAGTAATAATAGTCTTATGAATGGATCAGACTTTCCTTTCTGCTGCTTGATGAACCCTTGCTAGGGTGCACTGCATCATATCAAATGAGCACAAGGCAGTCTGCACAACCTTTCTTTCCTGCTCCACAGGCATACTTGGAAGGGTTAAGCCACCCACTGTAACTTCTGTTTCCATATCTTTTTTGCCACTTGGGTTTTCAAGGTCCTTCAGCTTCAGTTCATAGTGACCTCTGGAGATATCCAGTCCTGTTTGAATGGGAGTCAAAAAGTTTTTCTCAAGTTTAGGGAGAGCTTCCCTAATGCCAGTTACATTTTGTGTGTCCCTTAAAAGCAAAAAGACAAGCAAGTTAAGAGCCTGCATGATACTGTCGCTCCACTCGAGCAGGTCAGTTCTCTCATCATCGGGGAGGTAACAAGCTAGATTTAAGAGCTGAATTAGATTGTGTCCTGCAAAGCTTGAGTTTTCCATATCTTGATTCAAATTCTGGGAAATATTTTCTTTGAGTTCATGGATCACTAGGCCTAGTGCCCCTGCATGCTTTACTGAGCGAAGTAATGACATGATCAGCTTGGAGCGACCTATGCTATCAAATTTTTTTAGGTAAGGGCGGAATACCTCAAGTGCACAGAGACGAATTTCTTTGTTATTACATGTTATCATTATTCTAAGGAGAAGCTGTGGGAAAGATGAATGAGCTTTAGCTTCTAAAGTCTCACTGGGTAATGACTTTTCTGTAATGTTACTTAAAAGAGTTCTGGCAAGGATCAGACCTTTGTGGATGGGAAACTCTTCCTTCTCCTGCATCAGCTGAACAATAAGAGGCAGGCAGTTGATAAATACATGCTGATGGGAGTACACACAAGGCACATAATCCTTGGCCATATGTTGCCCAAGTATGCAATAAAAGAAAGAAGCCAGGGACAGCTGAGAAACCTCATTCTCCCTTTCTTCATCTTTTACTTTTTCGTCATCAGTCTTGCTCTCTTCCTCTGGTTTCTCATCCTCTTCTTTTAAGGCCTCACTTTCGGTGGCCATTAGAGTTTTTGAGCAATTCCAAGCCACATGAGTAAATAACTTGAAAGAGTTACCTGTAAGCCGCGCTATCATCACAGCCAGATCATTACATGTGCGATACAGGGAGCTCTCTGTGTCTCCTTCCTTGCAAAATACATCGAGATATGCAATGGGTTTATGGAATAGCTGCAAGAGGAAAAACGACAAGTACTCTTTGGAATTTACCACCTTCCCACCCCAGACCAAGTCTCCAGCCATGACTTTTTCAAAAAAATGGAAATAGAAGTCAGTGAGCCAACGAAGAGCACCAGTCACTTCCTGCACCCTGGGATCAGCATCTAGTAGCTTTCTTTCTTCTCCCTCCAGGTTACAACCTGATGGAAGTTCTAACATAACTACCCTAGTATAAAGAGTATTAAATATCCAAGAAAACATGGTTGGACGAGTATTCTGTGATATCTGACCCATGAGAAGAGTTCTGATTGGATGCAAAATAACACGAAACATCTTTTCTGAATACCCCATCTCCAGTTCTTCCAAAAATGCAATGGTGGCTTCTTTGACATTAGCAACCGAAGCCACATGGACGAGCAGATCTTCTATGCACTGCTCTCCCTCAGGATCAAGGTCTTCACCAAGCAGTTTCAGGAGAATGGGCACAAGGTCCAGGCTATTCTGATTGAGGTATTTCTGGTGCCTCTCTTCCTTGATGTTACACATGGCTGCCTCATATTCTTTTGACTTGACCTTCTGCCACAGAATTGTACCAAGGTCTTCTCTTTGAGGTGCAGGAACATCTGATGAAGCCCTTTGCTCAGAACCTGTTTCTGCTACTTCAGCCTCCATTTTTCTGTCTGGGTGTACACCTCCAACTTCTGTGCTTGAATCCATGATCTTAAATGTATTTCAACCAAGCTGCAATGTGTTTGTACATCTATTTGGCTCTTGTTGAGCTCTCCTTCAAGTGCAAACTTTCCCTTTATCTGCTTGCAGTATCTGGGCCAGCTCCTTGACAATCTCCTTTTCAGTCTGCAAACAAGTGGGAAAGTAGTCTTCAGTTTCATGATCCTCCATATTCTCTTGAAGCATAATTAAAGTCTGATACTGATTCCTCTTGGTAATCATGGTCATATCTTAAAATCAGTCAATTACACTTTTTTGGTCACTCTTTTTTATCACAAAGTGATTGATATACTTTTTGTACAAGAATATGCAGGTTAAAAGAAGAAGAAACATAAAAAATATGAAAAGAAAACAAACACAAACAAAGAACAAGAAAGAGTAAAGGCAAAATAGAAAGAACAAAATGAAAATAAGAAAAAAGCACTAAAAGTGGAAGAAGAAGAAGAAAGAAAAGAAGAAGAAGAAGAAGAAGAAGAAGAAGAAGAAGAAAGAAAGGAAAAGAAAGGAAAATAAAAGAAAGAAAAATAAAATAAAATAAAAAAAAGAAAATAAAATAAAATAAAATAAAATGAAATGAAATGAAATAAAAGAAAATAAAAGCAAAGAAAAAGAAAAGAAAAAAATGAGAGAAAAAAAGAGGGAAAAGCGGAGAGAGAATGAAAACGAAGAAGAAGAATTCCAATAAGTTTGAAGTGTTTTTTCTTTCATAACCACTGAACTACAATAACTGTCCCAGAGTTCAATTTTTCACTCAAAATTTGTTATCACAAGGAAACTTTCATAAAATGATATTTGTTAAAGCTCCTGGAACTCTTGACACAAACACATCCCCTTACGTACAAGTTAACCATTAATTGAAATTGAAAATATACCAATTCTACTCAAGAGATGAACATAGTATGCTAGCCTATTGATGCTTGGCACCACTGCGCACTGGGCTTTTGATACTTCATTTTTTTCTAAATGGAGATACTTAACATAATTACCTAGGAGGCTATTAGTTACTAGGGTTACAAGACCTCACCTATTTACCCACCTCCCTGAATGGTTATGGGATAGTGTCTAATCTTAATACTTTACTAATGTTAATGTAATAATAATAATAATAATAATAATAATAATAATAATAATAATAATAATAACAATAATAATAATAATAATAACAATAGCAACAACAACAGTAATAATAATAATAATAATAATAATAATACAACTAACAATAATAATAATAGTCATGAACTAATAATCATAATAATATTAATAATATTACAACTACTATATTAACTACTACTACTACTACTACTAAACCTAAAAATAAAACTGATGATGATGATGATGATGATGATGATGATGACCAATAATAATAATAATAATAATAATAATAATAATAATAATAATAATAATAATAATAATATCAATCAATAATAATAATTACTACTACTACTAATAATAATAAACAGTAAAATTAATAATAATAAAATAAAAAATAAAAATAACAATGATAGATGATGATGATGGTGATGATATCAAACCCAATAATAATATTACCTTTACTTGGAAAACAAAACTTACCCTAATATGAGGTGAGATATCATTTAGCCATAAGTAATGATTACTTAGTGAAAAAACTTGAATGAGTATATGAAGTCATAAAGCCCATTTAAAGGGGAGAGAGGGAGGGGAGCAAAACAAAATAAAAAGGATGAAAAGTAAGGGAGAAAATAAAAAGATCAGAAAAACAAGAACAGAAAGAGAAAGAAAGAAAGAAAGAAAAAAGAAGAAAAGAGAAAGAAAAAAGAAAAAAAGAGAGAAAGAGAGAAAGAAAAAAAGAAAAAAGAAAAATGAAAAAAGAAATAGGAAAAGAAAAGAAAAGAAAGGAAGTGGCCCTGCCACACTCTGGCACCAGTTAACCCCTATAATACAAGTTTACTTATTGTATTTACACATAGATGGCTCTACAAGTGCTTAGTCACCAAAGAGTCAGTTACTAGTCGTACCTATCTCACCTGTTCACCCTTTTCCTTATTATTATTTTTTTTTTTTGTGGGGGGGGGGGGGGGGTATTTCATATCAGTCATGTCAGTGGGGTCTACTGATAGACTCCTTGGTGGCTCAGGACACACGGAGCTATCTGTATGTAACAAAATTCACAACCCTACTGGGAACAGTACATAAATCTGTAGTGATTGGGTTAATTTCCAGCCAACCTCATTTACATATATAAAAACAAATGCAAATATATAGTACATATACAGAAAGAAAGAAAGAAAGAAAGTGTGTGTATATGTATATGTATATAAACATACATAATATATATATATATATATAAATATACATACACATATGCATATTGATATACACACATAAATACACACATACATACATCATATATATATATATATATATATATTATATTATATATATATATATATATAATATATATATTATATATATATATATAATATATATATAATAATATTATATATATATAATAATATATAATATATAAATATATATATATAAATATATATATATATAATATATATATATATATAATATAATATAATATATAATATATATATATATATATATATATATATATATATATAAATATTAATATATATATATAATAATAATAATATATTATATATAATATATATATATAATATATATAATATATAATATATTATATATATGTATTATATATGTATATATATTATATATATATATATATATATATATATATATATATATATATATATTATTTGTGTGTGTGTATGTTGTGTGTGTATATGTATGTGTTGTGTGTAGATTGTGTATGTATAATATGGTGTTGTAGTTTATTAGTATGTTATGGATAAATGTATATATATATATATATATATATTATATATATATGTATGTATATATGATATATGTATAATATATATATATATTATATATATATATATTTATTGCCAGCACACATTAGTGTATATAGGTGAGTGTAGTTTTTCCATGTCTTTATAACAGTGCCTTAGTGCAACTGATAAGTAAATATATACCAAAAGACAAACTATATGCCGAACACTTCACAAATATTCCTCCCGGCCTAACGACTTCCCTCCTTTCCTTACCACACTATGCCTATCTGTGCAGTGAGGGAGCCTTTGTGAGACAGAGCCTACCAGTGGATGGGTGATTATTTTTGTCCACAACCGTATATCAAAACAATGATACATCTCCAGCTGATTCACATGTTAGATAAAACACACAAACAAATTGTAGACAAAGATATGAGACTGAAACAATTAATGAACAGTTATAAACAAAAATGTGAAATTATAAAAGCCTAGAACTAAAATGTCTATGTGTTATAAACAAGGAAACAATGTCTCAGTATTTTGCTTGCTCATGACATTACAGAGGTCTCCCCTTCTCCACTCTTATGCAACATCTACAATTTAAATATATTAAATGTTTTGAAACTACCCAGCCCTCTGCCTCTGCTCTCCCTGGTTATTGACACTTAAGTAACTGCCAACAAACCTCAAACACATGCATCATACGTTGGCGAAATAGAGCTTCCTGGGTTCCCTGGTAGCCTTCCATCAAGTAAAGAACCAGAGAAAGCTCTATCTTGCCCACTGTTACAGGGAGGCCAAGGCATTGAGTGCAAAGGCCTTGGCAATCACTTGACTTGGATAGATTGATAGAAAAAAAAAATATATATATAATGTTCTGAAAGTTTTGAATGACAATTACCAAAAGTATCGTCTGATATAATGGAAAGAAAAAAAATGTGTAAACGCTGTTGTGTAATCAGCAGTATCTTTACTTAATGTAACTGTCACCCATATTAGTAATGATTTCTAAAGAAAAAATGGTTTGATTACAAATAATTTCATGTCATGAATGAACGCACTTTAAGATGAACAGAAATAAGAAATGAAATCCTTAGTATTAGTGCTGTAGGTTCCGTCAATCCCAATGTTTACTTTCCGAGACAGGCTACTCTATCCAAAATCGTGGCCAGAGACAAATAAATCTTGCAACAAAGTGGCTATTACGTGAATCTAGAATCACCTATGGATCCGAAGACACCAATGTAATCTCACCTGAGCACCTGGCAATGCTATAAACCCTAATTAAGAGATGCCGAGTAGAAATCATGGTTTTGGTGCTCGCTCCTCCCTGTTCCCTGCCAACCCTTCCGCCGCGCACGAATGTCTTGTGACATTTTTTGTTATTGTTATTTTTACCAATACCATACAATGGAATATAAAATTTATTACCAATTTATCAAGAAAAGTTTGGAAGGGTGTAAATATTGGCTTAGAAGTTAGGAAAATTAATATATTTTTTTCCAATAAAGATGTACGTCCCAGGGAACGTCCGAAAGGTTGGCGAGGCTGACATTCGGCCAAAAAAATTAATGACGCAACGGTAACCTATGACGTCACTGTTACGGATGGTCGGTAAATTGCAGAATTGAATGTTTTTCCTGAAATTAAAATGCCATGTTCATAAGTCAGACGGTATGTAACTCTAATTTCCTTACATCATTCTACAGCGAACGTCTTCGTTGATCTACTAATTTCTTGGTTGCCAACGACGTAATGAATAAAGGGCCAAAGATTGACTCAAATTTGCACTCGAAGGTTCTGCAGTTAATTTTGCAGCAGAGCTTTTTCTGAAATCTGTCCGGTGTGTTGACTGTTAGCGAACATTGAGCAATGTCATTCATATTATTTTTCTCTCTTGTAAACTTGAGATATCTTATATCCATTTGTAAAATCACCCTTTTATATGATGCAAGGTTTTCAAGAAGTTAACTGTTATGAGAGACTTCGCGATTTTAGTTTATATATAACAAACACTCAGGACCAATATACCTGTCATAAGTGCATGTTTTATTGGAAAGCCACAAGAAGACTTTAACAGTTCTCACTGGATTTAAGACGGAGATATCAGCAAGAGATGAAAATCTTCTAGGTGGGCCCTTCGGCACTTGGCCATTGTCTTAGCGGCGCTAATTTCATGTTATTACTATTGCATTAATCATCTAATTGTATCACGAACGTGCAACACAATCACATTATATGTTTCTATATTTTTATATTATCGTATATGGATATATATATTTTTTTTCTACCACAGTATCTACATGAAAGAGTGTTTTATCATTCACACCACACACACACACACACACACACACACACACACACACACACACACACACACACACACACACACCACAATATATAATATATATATATATATATATATATATATAATATTATATATATATATACATGTATGTACACACACATATGTGTATATATATATCATATATATATATATATGTATATATATATATATATATATATATATATATATATATATATATATATATATAATACACACACACACACACACACACACACACACACACACACACACACACACACACACACACACACACACACACACACACATCTTCTATCTTTTAACGGTAGGTTCATGTCTGAGCCGCCGTGGTCACACCATGGTACTTAATTGTAGTTTTCATGTTGTGATGCTCTTGGAGTGAGTACGTGGTAGGGTCCCCATTTCCTTTCCACGGAGAGTGCCGGTGTTACTTTTTTTTTTAGGTAATCATTCACTCTATTTTATCCGGGCTTTGGGACCAGCACTGACTTGGGCTGGCTTGGCCACCCAGTGGCTAGGTAGGCATTCGAGGTGAAGTTCCTTGCCCATTGGAACAACGCGCCGGCCTGTGACTCGAACCCTCGAACTCAGATTGCCGTCGTGACAGTGTTGAGTTCGACGCTCTAACCATTCGGCCACGCGGCCTTACACACACACACAACACACACACACACACACACACACACACACACACACACACACACACACACACACACACACACACACACACACACACACACACACACACACAAACACACCACACACACAACACACACACACACACACACACACACACACACATATATATATATATATATATATATATATATATATATATATATATATATACATATATGTATATATATATACATAATATATATATATATATATATATATATATATATATATATATATATATATATATATATATATATATATAAAAATACACACACACATGTGAGTGTCTATGTGTGTGTATTCCGTATACTATTGTTGTAATTTCTTTCTATTATGTTCTTCACTATCAGTAAACAAAAAAAAACTGAAATATCTTGATAAGATACAAATAATTTCTATACCAAAATAATTGGGATAGTATCTAGCTTCATGTGTATGCCGCATAACATCATAAAGACAGTCAGACTATCAAATATGAGGACAAGTTCAGCGTAATGATGTGAGCGCGGAATCGAAGTACCTCTGTTACCCCTAAGTTTACGCATTTTCTTCCTCGTCAAAGAAAATTCGGCGTGACGTCACGGGCGGCGGGCCAATCGCGGCTCGCGCACCTCGACCAATCAGCACATTCGGTAAACAAGAGCCTCGGATCCCAAGAGCCCGGAGCCCAAGAGCCCAAGATGGCAGAGCTGCGGAGCGTCAGATGAGAGTGGACGTGTGCCCTAGCCCGTGACCGCGTCCTTTGGCCATGTCTTGCGGTGAACCCACGCCCGAAGGCTATCTCGAGAGAAGATGATGAAGAAGGTGAGCCTAGCGCTGAGCCGGTCGCCTCGCCATGGGAGCAGCAGGTGCGGGAGTGCCAACGGCGAGGTGGTGCTGGGGTCGTCCTCGGCCGCCACGACCCTCGCCACCTCCTCGACCTCTTCCTCTTCTGCCTCTTCCTCCTCGCAGCACGACGCCGACAAGAAGAAAAAATCGAGAGCCGGCGGGATCCTGCAGACGTTGAAGAAGAAGATCAGTGACAAGCTGGACACTCTCCAGCAGGGCGGCTCGAGCTCGACCTCGTCCTCGCGGGCCGCCCCCAGGAAGAGCAAGAGTGTCGAGGGCCTCTCCAACAGCTTCGGCGGAGACTCGTTCTCGCAGTCGGTGAGCGAGGAGTCCTCTAGTGATGGCCTCAACGCCACTGGGGGCGGGGGGAGTGGGGGCACACACAAAGGCAAACATAGCAAGCGTGCTATCAGGCCTATCAATACTCCCATCAACACGCCCATTACACGCCAAAACTCGTCATCACATGTGTTGGCAGCTAATGGCGAGGTGGACACACAAGGGGGCAAGGGTGAGGGTGGCCAGGGCATCACGGCAGCTGTGTCCCTGTACAGCAAGCCTAAAGGTTACATATCAGATGCATCAGTGCAGAAGCAGCAGCAGCAGGTGTTGACTGAAGGCCAGGTGCCCAGGGCCAACGGCCGGGATAAAGTGCCGACAGTGACAGTGGATAGTGTTGGGGGGGTCGAGGAGTGTGTGTACACCAGTGCCAATGTTCCCAGAAGGGGCCTTGGTGTTGCCAAGAATGCTGACCACAGTGCCATATCGGAGACGTCATCACCACAGCCCAACCGGACGTGTGGATGCGAGTTGTGGGACCTTCAGGACATGAGTCTAGATGCTAGTAAGAGGAGCCTGGCAGAAGAGCTCTTCCATCTGGCAAAGTACGGATGGTACTGGGGACCAATCACACGTGCCGAGGCTGAGGAAAAGCTCTTTGACCAGCCTGATGGAGCCTTCCTTGTTCGAGATTCATCTGACGACAAGTACCTGCTGAGCCTAAGCTTCCGGTCATTCAACAGGACGCTCCACACACGCATTGAACACAGCAATGGTATGTGACAACTTGGGTTCCTTTTAACATCAACTAATATGCATATTATGATGACTATCATCATTAAACATTTGCCACCTTCAAACTTTTTTTTTTTACTTGCTCAATAAAAAAGGATATCTTAACAATTCTCAGCATCTATATGAGTGGTCCTAGCATCAGTCAAAAACTTTATTCTTGGTTACTTTGCACTGATCTTTTGGTTTGTCAGTTGCAGCTTGACATCTTTGAACTCAGGAGTATCTTTTCCAACTATCTTTCACCACACATTTTTTTAATTTTGGGAAATCTGCACATATATAAACATATACACACATATACATATACATTTACATGTCTATCTATCTATCTATCTATCTATCTATATATTATTATTATTATGATTATTATTTTATTTTTCAAGTGCCCTGTCTCACAAGGACATTGGCGATCATGGATTTCCATGATTTTCTTGGCAATTTAGAGCGGTGGTTTGCTGTTGCCTTCCGCCCTGTGTTTTTATCGAGTCACCATCTCTATTTACCCGGTTCTGGGACCAGCACTGACTTGGGCTGGCTTACCCGAGGTGAAGTTCCTCTCCCAAGGGAACAACGCGCTGGCCAGTGCCTCGAACCCTCAAACTCAGATTGCCGTCGTGACAGTCTTGAGTCCGATGCTCTAACCACTTGTATATGTATGTATGTGTACACACATACATACATATAGGTTGATGTTACTGAGAGTGACGCATGGAGATAGAGGATAATGGACACTACCATTTTTTAAAGCATAAAAAATAGAGTAGGAAGCAGTACAGGTATATCGACAGTGACCTTATATTTACCGAGAAATAATGAAAATAGGCCCTGCATAGCACTGCTCTCAGACTTAGTCCCCATGTTTAACTTGCGAGGTCCAAAACAAATGTGACATATAACTCATTACTGCGATCTGTCAAGTAGTTCATGTATTACTACGTGCTTGTAAGAACTATTATACTTCTTTTATATGTTTTGGTAATTATTTATACTATTTTGTAAAATAACCTTCTGTGCATGTGTGTTTTGCCACCTGTAGATTTGACAGGCCATGTGATGCCATTCATTGAGAAATGCTGGTGAAAAATGTTTCATTTTAAGTGTGTTGCGTTGATTCCAGATCATTTTTAAAGCCATATTGTGGATATACAGAACAAATAGATATTAGTATCTATCTCATCCTGATATTTGAGCCTATCAAGTGCCCCATATTAGAAACCAAGGAATTCTGACCATTGATTAAGAGAAGAAATGTTTGGCGTTTTGCTATTTAACCCTTTTCTGATGGGTAGTATTCATAGAGGCCGGGGCCTCGCTGCCGGGGGCTTATATTGTCGCCCTAGCATGCACGACCACTCATGCCAAATACCAGCATCCCATGCCGTTTCTTCGTAATACTACAAAGATATGTAGTATTTTCAGTTTTCATTATTTTCTAAAGTCTCTACTTGCCAAATTTTCTGATAAATCGAGACTGAAGGATATTTTTGTTGTTATATAGACTCCTTAGTTGATCATTATTCGGTCTATAGTCCGAATAAAATAAGCAGTGTGCAGCATCATGGAGTTGAAATAGTGTTTTTTTTTTTTTTTTTTTTTTTTTTTTTTTTTTTTTTTTTTGCATGGTAAAAATGAGAAAGTGTTAAAATTGACTTAAGCACACTTTCAGTGGCAGAAAAATAATCTTTTGCCGTGATTATAAAAAAAAAAAAACTCATGGC
>NC_051386.1:46286424-46301882 GCF_015228065.2 Penaeus monodon | reverse complement strand
GGGGTTAATTCTATACCAAATAATGGATAGAGTCAACGATGAAGTCAGACTATCAATAAGGACAAGTCAGCGTAATGATTGAGCGCGGAATCGAAGTACCTCTGTTACCTAAGTTACGCATTTCTTCCTCGTCAAAGAAAATTCGGCGTGACGTCACGGGCGGCGGGCCAATCGCGGCTCGCGCACCTCGACCAATCAGCACATTCGGTAAACAAGAGCCTCGGATCCCAAGAGCCCGGAGCCCAAGAGCCCAAGATGGCAGAGCTGCGGAGCGTCAGATGAGAGTGGACGTGTGCCCTAGCCCGTGACCGCGTCCTTTGGCCATGTCTTGCGGTGAACCCACGCCCGAAGGCTATCTCGAGAGAAGATGATGAAGAAGGTGAGCCTAGCGCTGAGCCGGTCGCCTCGCCATGGGAGCAGCAGGTGCGGGAGTGCCAACGGTGAGGTGGTGCTGGGGTCGTCCTCGGCCGCCACGACCCTCGCCACCTCCTCGACCTCTTCCTCTTCTGCCTCTTCCTCCTCGCAGCACGACGCCGACAAGAAGAAAAAATCGAGAGCCGGCGGGATCCTGCAGACGTTGAAGAAGAAGATCAGTGACAAGCTGGACACTCTCCAGCAGGGCGGCTCGAGCTCGACCTCGTCCTCGCGGGCCGCCCCCAGGAAGAGCAAGAGTGTCGAGGGCCTCTCCAACAGCTTCGGCGGAGACTCGTTCTCGCAGTCGGTGAGCGAGGAGTCCTCTAGTGATGGCCTCAACGCCACTGGGGGCGGGGGAAGTGGGGGCACACACAAAGGCAAACATAGCAAGCGTGCTATCAGGCCTATCAACACTCCCATCAACACGCCCATTACACGCCAAAACTCGTCATCACATGTGTTGGCAGCTAATGGCGAGGTGGACACACAAGGGGGCAAGGGTGAGGGTGGCCAGGGCATCACGGCAGCTGTGTCCCTGTACAGCAAGCCTAAAGGTTACATATCAGATGCATCAGTGCAGAAGCAGCAGCAGCAGGTGTTGACTGAAGGCCAGGTGCCCAGGGCCAACGGCCGGGATAAAGTGCCGACAGTGACAGTGGATAGTGTTGGGGGGGTTGAGGAGTGTGTGTACACCAGTGCCAATGTTCCCAGAAGGGGCCTTGGTGTTGCCAAGAATGCTGACCACAGTGCCATATCGGAGACGTCATCACCACAGCCCAACCGGACGTGTGGATGCGAGTTGTGGGACCTTCAGGACATGAGTCTAGATGCTAGTAAGAGGAGCCTGGCAGAAGAGCTCTTCCATCTGGCAAAGTACGGATGGTACTGGGGACCAATCACACGTGCCGAGGCTGAGGAAAAGCTCTTTGACCAGCCTGATGGAGCCTTCCTTGTTCGAGATTCATCTGACGACAAGTACCTGCTGAGCCTAAGCTTCCGGTCATTCAACAGGACGCTCCACACACGCATTGAACACAGCAATGGTATGTGACAACTTGGGTTCCTTTTAACATCAACTAATATGCATATTATGATGACTATCATCATTAAACATTTGCCACCTTCAAACTTTTTTTTTTTTACTTGCTCAATAAAAAAGGATATCTTAACAATTCTCAGCATCTATATGAGTGGTCCTAGCATCAGTCAAAAACTTTATTCTTGGTTACTTTGCACTGATCTTTGGTTTGTCAGTTGCAGCTTGACATCTTTGAACTCAGGAGTATCTTTTCCAACTATATTTCACCACACATTTTTTTAATTTTGGGAAATCTGCACATATATAAACATATACACACATATACATATACATTTACATGTCTATCTATCTATCTATCTATCTATCTATATATTATTATTATTATGATTATTATTTTATTTTTCAAGTGCCCTGTCTCACAAGGACATTGGCGATCATGGATTTCCATGATTTTCTTGGCAATTTAGAGCGGTGGTTTGCTGTTGCCTTCCGCCCTGTGTTTTTATCGAGTCACCATCTCTATTTACCCGGTTCTGGGACCAGCACTGACTTGGGCTGGCTTACCCGAGGTGAAGTTCCTCTCCCAAGGGAACAACGCGCTGGCCAGTGCCTCGAACCCTCAAACTCAGATTGCCGTCGTGACAGTCTTGAGTCCGATGCTCTAACCACTTGTATATGTATGTATGTGTACACACATACATACATATAGGTTGATGTTACTGAGAGTGACGCATGGAGATAGAGGATAATGGACACTACCATTTTTTAAAGCATAAAAAATAGAGTAGGAAGCAGTACAGGTATATCGACAGTGACCTTATATTTACCGAGAAATAATGAAAATAGGCCCTGCATAGCACTGCTCTCAGACTTAGTCCCCATGTTTAACTTGCGAGGTCCAAAACAAATGTGACATATAACTCATTACTGCGATCTGTCAAGTAGTTCATGTATTACTACGTGCTTGTAAAAACTATTATACTTCTTTTATATGTTTTGGTAATTATTTATACTATTTTGTAAAATAACCTTCTGTGCATGTGTGTTTTGCCACCTGTAGATTTGACAGGCCATGTGATGCCATTCATTGAGAAATGCTGGTGAAAAATGTTTCATTTTAAGTGTGTTGCGTTGATTCCAGATCATTTTTAAAGCCATATTGTGGATATACAGAACAAATAGATATTAGTATCTATCTCATCCTGATATTTGAGCCTATCAAGTGCCCCATATTAGAAACCAAGGAATTCTGACCATTGATTAAGAGAAGAAATGTTTGGCGTTTTGCTATTTAACCCTTTTCTGATGGGTAGTATTCATAGAGTCCGGGGCCTCGCTGCCAGGGGCTTATATTGTCGCCCTAGCATGCACGACCACTCATGCCAAATACCAGCATCCCATGTCGTTTCTTCGTAATACTACAAAGATATGTAGTATTTTCAGTTTTCATTATTTTCTAAAGTCTCTACTTGCCAAATTTTCTGATAAATCGAGACTGAAGGATATTTTTGTTGTTATATAGACTCCTTAGTGATCATTATTTGGTCTATAGTCCGAATAAAATAAGCAGTGTGCAGCATCATGGAGTTGAAATAGTGTTTTTTTTTTTTTTTTTTTTTTTTTTTTTTTTTTTTTTTTTGCATGGTAAAAATGAGAAAGTGTTAAAATTGACTTAAGCACACTTTCAGTGGCAGAAAAATAATCTTTTGCCGTGATTATAAAAAAAAAAAAACTCATGGCATGTCCATACATACGTTATGGCATGTGCGTACGTGCCCCCGGCAGATGGTTCCCGCCCATGCCATGCCATGGCAAAGGGTTAAAGGTATGTGGTTTTACCTTGGGGTCCAGGAGGCAGTAGCCCCCTGGCTAGTGAATATATAGATCGTATTTTTTAAATCCAAGGGGGTCCAGGGGGTGTAGCCCCCTGTCTAGGCACATATACAACAGGGATCCAGAGTGCATAGCCCCCTAGGGTGTATATATTACCATATGGGTCCAGGGGGCATTGCCCCCCCCAGGCTAGGCATATATATTACCATGGAGTTCATGGGGCAGAGCCCCTAGCTAGGGAATATATAGAACGTTGTGTATAAATCCCACAGGGTTAAGGTTAGGTTGGTTTATTTGTTAGGACATAATGGGGGATCTGGATTTTTACCGAACAATGGGTTTGATTCCTGTAGAGTTTTTCGAAAATTGGCACGTTAGTCGGTAGACTTTCAAAGATGGTGGTGATGTCAGTAGAGTTTCATTAGCCGATTTTAATCGCTTCTTTGAAATCACTCTCTTCGATTTCTGCAGGTTCCTATTGACATCCAGTGCCATCCATTATCCCCCCCTTCAACCCCCAGTTCCCCATGCATCCCCCAAAATCTTTGGGTAGAGGAAAGATATAAAAAATCTGATTTTGGAACCTAAGTCTCTGGATGGAGCATCACTCTTGGTAACAATTACCATATTATATGTGTGTGTGTGTGGTGTGTGTGGTGTGTGTGTGTGTGTGTGTGTGTGTGTGGGTGTGTGTGTGTGTGTGTGTGTGTGTGGTGTGTGTGGTGGTATCCAACTTGGGCTGGCTTGGCCACCCAGTGGCTAGGTAGGCTTTCGAGGTGAAGTTCCTTGCCCATTGGAACAACGCGCCCGGCCCTGTGACTCGAACCCTCAAAACTCAGATTGCCGTCGTGACAGTGTTGAGTTCGACGCTCTAACCAAAATTCGGCCACCGCGGCCTTACACACACACACACACAACACACACACACACACACACAAAACAAACAAGCACACAAGTGACACACACACACCAAAACACACAAAACACACACCACACACCCACACACACACACACACACACACACACCACACACACACACACACACACACACACACACCACACAACACACAATATATAAATATATTTTAGATATATATATATATATATATATATTAATACCATTATGTATATATATATACATAAATATATATATATATTATATATATATTATATATAATATATTTTATATATATATATATATATATAATATACACACACACATGTGAGTGTCTATGTGTGTGTATCCGTATACTTTTGTTGTAATTCTTTCTATTAATGTTCTTCACTATCAGTAAAAAAAAAAAACTGAAATATCTTGATAAGATACAAATAATTTCTATACCAAATAATTGGATAGTATCTAGCTTCATGTGTATGCCCCCATAAACATCATAAAGACAGTCAGACTATCAAATATGAGGACAAGTTCGGGCGTAATTTGATGTGAGCGCGGAATCGAAGTCCCTCTGTTACCCTAAGTTTACGCATTTCTTCCTCGTCAAAAAAAATTTTCGGCGTGACGTCACGGGCGGCGGGCCAATCGCGGCTCGCGCACCTCGACCAATCAGCACATTCGGTAAAAAGAGCCTCGGATCCCCAAGAGCCCGGAGCCCAAGAGCCCAAGATGGCAGAGCTGCGGAGCGTCAGATGAGAGTGGACGTGTGCCCTAGCCCGTGACCGCGCCTTTGGCCATGTCTTGCGGTGAACCCACGCCGAAGGCTATCTCGAGAGAAGATGATGAAGAAGGTGAGCCTAGCGCTGAGCCGGTCGCCTCGCCATGGGAGCAGCAGGTGCGGGAGTGCCAAGGGCGAGGTGGTGCTGGGGTCGTCCTCGGCCGCCACGACCTCCCCACCTCCTCGACCTCTTCCTCTTCTGCCTCTTCCTCCTCGCAGCACGACGCCGAAAAAGAAAGAAAAAATTCGAGAGCCGGCGGGATCCTGCGACGTTGAAGAAGAAGATCATTTGACAAGCTGGACACTCTCCAGCAGGGCGGTCGAGCTCGACCTCGTCCTCGCGGGCCGCCCCAGGAAGAGCAAGAAGTGTCGAGGTGCCTCTCCAACAGCTTCGGCGGAGAACTCGTTCTCGCAGTCGGTGAGCGAGGAGTCCTCTAGTGATGGCCTCAACGCCACTGGGGGCGGGGGGAAGTGGGGGCACACACAAAGGCAAACATAGCAAGCGTGCTATCAGGCCTATCAAATACTCCCATCAACACGCCCATTACACGCCAAAACTCGTCATCACATGTGTTTGGCAGCTAATGGCGAGGTGGACACACAAGGGGGCAAGGGTGGGGGTGGCCAGGGCATCACGGCAGCTGTGTCCCTGTACAGCAAGCCTAAAGGTTACATATCAGATGCATCAGTGCAGAAGCAGCAGCAGCAGGTGTTGACTGAAGGCCAGGTGCCCAGGGCCAACGGCCGGGATAAAGTCCCGGGACAGTGACAGTGGATAGTGTTGGGGGGGTCGGGGGAGTGTGGTCCCCACAGTGCCAATGTTCCCAGAAGGGGCCTTGGTGTTGCCAAGAATGCTGACCACAGTGCCATATCGGAGACGTCATCACCACACCCAAAACCGGACGGGTGGATGCGAGTTGTGGGACCTTCAGGACATGAGTCTAGATGCTAGTAAGAGGAGCCTGGCAGAAGAGCTCTTCCATCTGGCAAAGTACGGATGGTACGGGGGACCAATCACACGTGCCGAGGCTGAGGAAAAGCTCTTGACCAGCCTGATGGAGCCTTCCTTGTTCGAGATTCATCTGACGACAAGTACCTGCTGAGCCTAAGCTTCCGGTCATTCAACAGGACGCTCCACACACGCATTGAAACAGCAATGGTATGTGACAATTTGGGGTTTCCCTTTTAACATCAACTAATATGCATATTATGATGGCTATCATCTTTAAACATTTGCCACCTTCAAACTTTTTTTTTACTTGCTCAATAAAAAAGGATATCTTAACAATTCTCAGCATCTATATGAGTGGCCCTAGCATCAGTCAAAAACTTTATTCTTGGTTACTTTGCACTGATCTTTGGTTTGTCAGTTGCAGTTTGACATCTTTGAACTCGGGAGTATCTTTTCCAACTATCTTTCACCACACATTTTTTAATTTTGGGAAATCTGCACATATATAAACATATACACACATATACATATACATTTATATGTCTATCTATCTATCTATCTATCTATCTATTAATTATTTTTATTATGATTATTATTTTATTTTTCAAGTGCCCTGTCTCACAAGGACATTGGCGATCATGGTTTTCCCATGATTTCTTGGAAATTTAGAGCGGTGGTTTGCGTTGCCTTCCGCCCTGTGTTTTTATCGAGTCACCATCTCTATTTACCGTTTCTGGGACCAGCACTGACTTGGGCTGGCTTACCCGAGGGAAGTTCCTCTCCAAGGGGGAACAACGCGCTGGCCAGTGCCTCGAACCCTCAAACTCAGATTGCCGTCGTGACAGTTTTGAGTCCGATGCTCTAACCACTTGTATATGTATTTTGTGTACAACACATACATACATATAGGTTGATGTTACTGAGAGTGACGCATGGAGATAGAGGAAAAATGGACATACCATTTTTTAAAGCATAAAAAATAGAGTGGGAAGCAGTACAGGTATATCGACAGTGACCTTATATTTACCGAGAAATAATGAAAATAGGCCTGCATAGCACTGCTCTCAGACTTAGTCCCCATGTTTAACTTTGCGAGGTCCAAAACAAATGTGACCATATAACTCATTTACTGCGATCTGTCAAGTAGTTCATGTATTACTACGTGCTTGTAAGAACTATTATACTTCTTTTATATGTTTGGTAATTATATACTATTTTGTAAAATAACCTTCTGTGCATGTGTGGTTTTGCCACCTGTAGATTTGACAGGCCATGTGATGCCATTCTTGAGAAATGCTGGTGAAAAAGTTTCATTTTAAGTGTGTTGCGTTGATTCCAGATCTTTTTTAAAAGCCATATGTGGATATCCCAGACAAATAGATATTAGTATTTTATCTCATCCTGATATTTGAGCCTATCAAGTGCCCCATATTAGAAACCAAGGAATCTGACCATGATTAAGAGAAGAAATGTTTTGGCGTTTTGCTATTTAACCCTTTTCTGATGGGTAGTATTCTTTAGAGTCCGGGGCCTCGCTGCCAGGGCTTATATTGTCGCCCTACCCATGCACGACCACTCATGCCAAATACCAGCATCCCATGTCGTTTCTTCGTATACTACAAAGATATGTAGTATTTCGTTTTCATTATTTTCTAAAGTCTCTACTTGCCAAATTTCTGAAAAATCGAGACTGAAGGATATTTTTGTTGTTATATAGACTCCTTAGTTGATCATTATTCGGTCTATAGTCCGAATAAAATAAGCAGTGGGGCAGCATCATGGAGTTGAAATAGTGTTTTTTTTTTTTTTTTTTTTTTTTTTTTTTTTTTTTTTTTTTTGCATGGTAAAAATGAGAAAGTGTTAAAATTGACTTAAGCACACTTCAGTGGCAGAAAAATAAATCTTTTGCCGGATTATAAAAAAAAAAAAACTCATGGCATGTCCATACATACGTTATGGCATGTGCGTACGTGCCCCCGGCAGATGGTTCCCGCCCTGCCATGCCATGGAAAAGGGTTAAAGGTATGTGGTTTTCCCTTGGGGTCCAGGAGGCAGACCCCCCTGGCTAGTGAATATATAGATTGTATTTTCTTAAATCCAAGGGGGTCCAAGGGGGTGAAAGCCCCCTGTCTAGGCACAATATACAACAGGGATCCAGAGTGCATAGCCCCTAGGGGTGTAATATTACCATATGGGTCCAGGGGCATTTGCCCCCCCCAGGCTAGGGCATATATATTACCATGGAGTTCATGGGGCAGAGCCCCTAGCTAGGGAAATATAGAACGTTGTGTATAAACCCCACAGGGTTAAGGTTGGGTTTGGTTTATTTGTTAGGACATAATGGGGGAATCTGGATTTTTACCGAACAAGGGTTTTGATTCCTGTAGAGTTTTCGAAATTGGCACGTTAGTCGGTAGACTTTAAAAGATGGTGGTGATTTTCAGTAGAGTTTCATTAGCCGATTTTAATCGCTTCTTTGAAATCACTCTCTTCGATTTCTGCAGGTTCCTTTTGACATTCAGTGCCATCCACTATCTGCCCCTTCAACCCCCAGTTCCCACGCATCCCCCCCAGATTGTTGGGTAGAGGAAAGATATAAAAAATCTGATTTTGGAACCTAAGTCTCTGGATGGAGCATCACTCTTGGTAACAATTACATATATATATGTGGTGTGTGTGTGTTGTGGGGGTGTGTGTGTGTGTGTGTGTGTGTGTGTGTGTGTGTGTGTGTGTGTGTGTGTGTGTGTGTGTGTGTGTGTGTATGAAAAAACAAGGAATTCTTTACAGTACATATGCACCACCAGTGACAAAGCCCCCAACTCCATGTCACAAACATTATTCAATAATCTAAATTGCCACAATCAAGGGGAGGGTTGTGGGGGGCCCTGCCCTCAACACCCCCAGCAACATTTCTTTTCCTCAGTATGCACAGCAAGATGGAGCTGAAGCTCCATATCACTGAGTGGACTTAGCTGTGAGCAGCACCTTCTGGGGTATTTTTCTTTTATTTTTTGGGGTTACCATTTGTGCCTGTACATTACTTTTTGTACCAATGACTACAACTTATTGTCCTCTACAAAAATATCTTCAATTTGCCCTAGCAAATAATGCATCCATACTGTGAAAGGAATTGTGTATATACTATATATATTTATATACTATATATTATTATGATACTATATATATAAAATATTATAGATACTATTTATATTTTTATTATACTATATATATTATATGTATTATATGTAAATATATTTTCAGTGCTGTGTATATATATTATATATACCATATATAATAATATATATATAATACATACTGTATATATTATATATACTATATATACTATATATATTATATATGTATATATAATGTATTTTATAGTATATATGGTAATTGTGTAGTGTATGTATATATATGTATATAATAGTATAAAATATGTGTATGTATATTATATATGATATATATGTATTATTATGTATATATTGTATATGTATAAAATATATATATATGTATATATATATGTATATATATATATATGTATATATATATGTATATATATATATATATGTATATATATATATATATATCTATATATATATATATATATATATATGTATATGATATATATATGTATATATATATATGTAATATATATATGTATATATATATGTAATATATATTAAAATAATTGTATATATATATATATATATTAGAGATATATATATTATAATATATATATATATATATGTATATATTATATATATATATATATATATATATCTTTTTATATATATATTTATATATATTATATTTATATATATATATATATATATATATATTGGGTGTGGGTGTGTATGTCTTAGATATGATGGTGGGTGAGAACCACGAACAATGATTACTCCCTGGGGTAGATCATTGTTCAGCCACCCCAGTATAAAAAACCCACTCAACTAATGATGTCAACATGGTGCCAAGTAGTTCATCAAACACCACATTGTTGATGGACGAATATGACCGAATATATTATATGTACTCAATATTGTTTTTTTATATTACCTATATAATATATTATATATATTTATATATTTTTTTTATATTTTTATGTATAATGATGGATATATAATATTACAGTTATATATGTGTGTGTGTGGTGTGTGTTGTGTGTGTGTGTGTGTGTGTGTGTGTGGTTGTAATATATTATATGTAATATATGTATAATATATTATATAAATGATATTATATATATATGACTGATATATTATATATATGCTATATAATATATATATATTTGCTATATGATATATATGCTATATGATTATATGATATTTATGATATATGATATAAAATATTATATAATAATATATTATTAAATATATAAATTTTTAAAAAGATCTATATTTTATATTATATATTATTATATATATTATTATTATTTAAAATTTTATATAATATTATATAAATTAATTAATATTATATGATTATTTATATATATATACTATACATATATAGTAATATATTATATATATATATATAATATATATATATATATATTATATATATATATATATATATATAAATATATATATATATATATAATATATATATTATATATATATATATATATATATTATAATAAAGTAATATATATATAAAATTACATTATTAAAAATATATATATTAATGAGGCCGTGTGGTCGAGCGGTAGACATTGGACTCAAAATGTCACGGCGGCAATCTGAGTTCGAGGGTTCGAGTCACCGGCGGGCGTCGTTCCTTGGCAAGAACTTACCCCGATTTCCCTCCTAGAAAAAACTACATATTGCCTGGAAGTCAAACGCAGGTTGTCGTAGGAGAGGTCCCCCGGCCGGGACAAACCTCGGTTAGATTGGAGGGCATCCATCGGGCAGGGTTGGCACTGCCATATATAACCTTCAGTAAAGGAATTGAGGGGAGGCCCTGTTCCTGCCAGTGGAATGAATGGGGTGTTGAAAAGAAAAAAAAGAAAGAAATAATATATATATTAAATAATATAATATATATATATATATTATTATATATAATATATATATATTATATATATATATATATAATATATATATATATATATATATTTATATATATATAATATATAATATATATATATATATATATTTTATATGATATATGATATATGATATATGATATATATTATAACACATCGTTTCATCCCTTGTCACAAACTGAAATGTGTGAATATCGATACGCTGACTTTGTATTAGATTTTAGAGAAAATGCCAAACTATATATACATATTTCAGGTTTCAGATTTTAGAGAAAATGCCAAACTATATATACATATTTCAGTCATGTTAAAGAATCATCATCATTTAACGGTAGGTTCATATCTGAGCCGCCGTGGTCACAGCATGATACTCAATTGCAGTTTTCACGTTGTGATGCTCTTGGAGTGAGTACGTGGTAGGGTCCCCAGTTCCTTTCCACGGAGAGTGCCGGTGGTACCTTTTTAGGGAATCTTCTCTCTTATTTTATCCGGGCTTGGGACCAGCACTGACTTGGGGGCTTGGCCACCAGTGGCTAGTAGGCAATCAAGGTGAAGTTCCTTGCCCAAGGGAACAACGTGGCGGTCGGTGACTCGAACCCTGGAACTCAGATTGCCGTCGTGACAGTCTTGAGTCCGACGCTCTAACCATTCGGCCACCGCGGCCTTGACATGTTAAAGAATACAGTGCCCTAATTGCACCTAGTGTGGATTTGATTTCAAAAGGTAAGATCAAGATTTGCTAAATACCATATGGAAAGGGAGTTGGGACATGCCTCCTGTAGGGAAATGCCCCAGGGGAAGGAGATCCATGGGCTTGCCACCAGTAGGGAAATACTATAGAGGAAAGGTGTCTGTTGCCTGCCCCTAATAGGAAATACCCAGAGAGATGGGGGGAAAAATGGGAAAAGCCATAGGGGAGTCCAGGGGCTTCCTACAGGTAGGGAAATACCATATGGCAAGGGGGTTCTGTGGTCTGGGGTCTGCCCCTGGTAGGGAAATATCCGATGGGGATGGGTGTTGGGGCTTGTCCCTAATAGGGGTTAGAAAAGTTTGCTTTGTTTCTACAGTTTATCCTTAACAATTTTAATCAGAACTTCGTTGGGATTTTATTTTTATCCAAATTAAAGCTCATGTTTTTCATTTTGTCACTTTCTTTTGATTTTTTATTCCAAAATCTATTTTATTTGTTTATTTATTTATTATTATTATTTTTTTACACTGTCCTTCCCATTTTTAACCCAATAGGTCTGGACAGCAAGAATACATGCCATGCCCACACAACTATTAGTTTATAAATTGCCTTTCTACATAGATGTACTTAGCCAGGAGTCAAATATTAGTCCTCCCTACCTTGCCTGTTTACCCCTTTCCTTGATTTTTGGAAAGCTTCTTTATTATTATTTTCTTGTCTTTATTGTCATTGGTGTTGTAATCCAATCGACACAGATGGCAAGAATACATGCCATGCCTACTGTGATATAAGTTCATTTATTTTCTTTATACATAAATGGCTCTACAAGTGTCAGTTATTAGTCCTACCTATTCACCTCTTTACCTTTTTCCTTGTTTTTTATGTCTTTTGGATTATTTGATTGTCTTTAATATTACCAAGATTTTAATAAGAGTAGTAATCATAATATCAATAATAATAATAACAGTATTGATATCAATAGTATTAGATTTTTTTTTTTTTTCCTGCAATGTTAATGAATGGGGAAGTCTATCAGCCAGTAGAGCCTACTGATACACTCCTTGCTGGCTTAGCACATATGGAGCCATCTTTATGTAACAATATTCACAAAAAAACACAAGGGACAAAAATCTGGTGATTGGGTAAATAAATTATGATAATTATAAGATTGATAATAATTACAGTATTAATATTGATGGTATTAGAAAGAAAAAAACATCATCCCCGCATATTCAAAGAATGGGGATATCACTCTCCATGGTGGCTGAGCACATTTGAAGCCATCTGTTTATAACAAAATTCACAAAAAGAAGATACAGTAGGCAGTACATATTTTCACTTTTTACCTTACTATGTTTCTTCCTTCAACCCCCAGTTCCCCATGGGTCCCCGAAGATCGAAGAGAGTCAAAGATATATAGGTGGTGTGGCTGTCATACGTATAATTACGATTTAATTTTTTATTACTTTAATTAATAAAAAAAATGATAATTAATATTATTATTATTTTTTATATATATTTTCTTATATAAATGAAATTGCTGTTGTATTTATATGCAGGAGACCCTTCCTAAAGGGCCCATAGAGTCTAATATCTCTCCAGATGCCTTATGCGCACATCACTTGCCAGCTAGATTTTTTCATAATGAGATGTCACTGGCACCTGGATCCAATAGGTTAACACGTGTTGCTCAGAAACCTAATTATTGGATTCTAACATTTGTTATTTGTGTTCTGGGCCATCTTTGTACTAAACAAGCATCCCCCAATAATGCTATGCTGAGCAAGCATAGATGTGGAAATGATAATTGTTTGATATAGGCCACGTCAAGAGGTACTGCAGGTTCAGTACTTTTTGCTTCATCTGAAGACAACAAACCTCAGCCAAAGTATTCTGGCAAGGTAGAACTTGGTGTATTACTTTTTTTAAAAATAATCAGTCATTAATGAAGTGTTGTCAGAATTGTTAAAAATATGCATCCATTTCCTTTAGTCTTAAATTGATATTGACATATTAGGTATGGTGTTGATTGAACATGGCATTGCCCAAAACTGAGAAAAATGAACAAAGTAAATTTTCCTTCATTAATATGATAAGTTTAGCAAAAGTTGATGTTATTATTTTACTCACCAGATGTTAGTTCTAAGAAAAAAATCTTTGGAAATCTCTAACACTATTGACTTGTGTAGGATTTCTGCACTGATTGGTACTCAAACAAAGGGCAACAACAAACCTCAAGGTTTTTAATTCTAGGAAGAGAGATGCAGTTAATAATTCATAATTTTATTCTGGTTTTGATTGGCTGAAGGGCTCTGTTATTTTATGTGGTAATTCTGATGAAAGCTTCAGTTACATTATTGATAACAGTTTAAATTCTGGCACTGAGCACTCACTCATGAGATTTTACTCCACCCCTGGGAGATTGGTAAATTATTCAAAATACTTGTCCCTTTGATGCTTTTTGATAATATACATTTTTGGGGAGGACCAATTGCATCTCGCAGGCTAGCTAATATAGAAAATGTACATAAGCTGGGATGCAAGTGAGCAGTTAACCTGAAACGATCCTCCTAAATTCCAGGCTGGTTCAGTTTCTACCCGCATCCAGAGCATGAGGGCCACACCAGCCTGGTGGGGCTGATTGACCACAGCATGAGCCATTCTGAGTCAGGTGTCTTCTGCTACTCCCGAGCCCGTGGGCCTGGGTCTCCATCCTTCCCTGTGAGGCTCACCAAGCCAGTCTCCAGGTTCACTCAGGTTAGCTGGGAAGATGGGGGGAGAGAAAGAGTAAGAGTGTAAGAGAGAGATTATGTGTATATATATCTATATACATGTATGTACATCTATCTATCTATCTATCTATCTTTATATATATAGCTATATACATCTGTGTATATCTATCTATTTATCTTTATTTACATATATATATATATATATACACATATATACATATATACACATATATATATATATATATATATATATATATACATATATATACACATATATACATATATATACATATATATACACATATATATGTGTACATGTACATATATACACTATCTATCTATCTATCTATCTATCTATATATGTATATATATATATGTTATGTATTATATAGTATATGTAATATGTATAGTATATATGTATATGTATATGTATATATATGTATATGTATATATATGTATATTATATGTATTATATATCTATATATGTATATGTATATATATTATATTAGTATAAATGTATATATATTATAGTTATATTAATGTATATTGATATACATAATATATATATATATATATATAATATTGTATATATATATTATAATATATATATATATATATATATATATTTGTATATATTTGTATATAGAATGTGTTTGTGTGTGATTGTATTTTTTTGTGCATGTTCATGTAATTACCATTGAAGTGGAGATAATATGAAGATATTTGTAAGCCATCTTTTGTGTTGCAGGTGCGATCCCTACAATACCTTTGCCGATTTGTGATCAGACAGTACACTCGTGTGGACCACATACAGGCCTTGCCGCTGCCAACAAGGATAAAGGGATACCTTGAAGAAGGTCACTACTGACCCTGAAGAAGTGAGGTTGCAAGAACATAGATTGTGTCATAAATATTTCTGCTTTAAACCCTCTTCCTCTTATGGCATGCGAGTGAGTAATCTCATTCAAGAAGAGAAAGACTTAAAGAGACTATAATATATATATATATATATATATATATATATATATATATATATATATATATATTATATATATATATAATATATATATATATATCTGTATA
>NC_051386.1:46257062-46271863 GCF_015228065.2 Penaeus monodon | reverse complement strand
TGTGGTTTTTGTGTGTGTGTGTGTGTGTGTGGTGTGTGTGGTGTGTGTTGTGTGTGTGTGTGTGGTGTGTGTGTGTGGTATGTGTGGTGTGTGTGTGGTATGTGTGGTGTGTGTGTGTGTGTGTTGTGTGTGTGTGTGTGTGTGTGTGTGTGTGTGTGTGTGTGTGTGTGTGTGTGTGTGTGTGTGTGTGTGGTGTGTGTGTGTGTGTGTGTGGTGGTGTGTGTGTGTGTGTGTGTGTGTGGTGTGTATATATATATACTATACTCTATATATATATATATATAATATATACTATATATATATATATATATACTATATATATATACTATATATATATACTATATATATATACTATATATATACATATATATATATATATATATATATATATATATATATATAGTAAATATTATAATATATATATATATATGTACTATATATATATATACTATATATATATATTATATATATATATATATATATATATATTATATATATATATATATATATATATTCATATACATTATATATATATATGTATATATATATAGTATATATATATAGTATATATATATAGTATATATATATATATAATATATATATATATAGAGTATAGTATATATATATACACACCACACACACAACACACACACACACACACACACACACACACAACACACACACACACACCACACACACCACACACACACACACACACACACACACACACACACACACACACACCACACACCACACACACACACACCACACACACACACACACACACACACACACCACACACACACCACACACACACCACACACACACCACACACACACACACCACACACATCATATATGTGTGTGTGTGTGTGTGTGTGTGTGTGTGTGTGTGTGTGTGTGTGTGTGTGTGTGTGTGTGTGTGTGACTATGTCTATGTCTCTGTCTATCTCTATGTATGTTACATATGTTTATGCATACACCTGTATATGTTTAGATAACACAGATAATACACATTCATATGCATGCACACAAACACACAAACCACATGAATTGAGATCTGTTTGGTACCCAAATTTTGAAGGTTTTGAGACTGACATCATATCGTTGCTCTATCCCTTTCACTCTGCAAAGGTATACATTGTAAGATTATAAGAAGAGCTTTGATATTATTGTATATCTCTCTCTTTATTTCTATATACTTTATGTTAAAGCATTGTACATTACTTTTGTGATATAAAATAGACTTTTCTGAAATTTTTGTTATTGAAATGGTTATGTATAGGAGTTCTTCTACTGTTAATGATGACATTTCGTATTTGTATCTTTTTGTTTTGTGAGAGAATGTTTGTATGTGTTTACTTGCATGTTCTAGGTAGTGCATTACTAATTTAATTATTGTTGATATTATTATGTTTTTTTACTGTGTTCACTGGCATATAAGATGCTCTTGCTCGCAAGATGCATTTTGTTGCATCATTCATGCATTGAAAATTACATTAATGATCTTCCTTGGAAAAAATCTTGCAGTTCCATAGAATTTCCCTTAGTCCAGTACCTTCAAATTTAAGAATATTATAAAAAGAGAACAAAAGAAAAAAGCAAGATTTTGGATTGAAGGAAATATTGCTGTTCAGAAAAAAATCCCACTGTCTTGGAATTGAAAAAGACTGAATGTTCACGTTAGCACATTGCAACCCCGTGTGTTTCCAAAGCCTGGGCTCGGCTTCAACTTCAGTGATTTTGGTATGTGGTGATTTAGAACACCTCTTTTAGAAAAAGTCTTCTACCCTACCAAATACATTTTTTGGGGGCAATTACTTTTATGTATATCATATTACTATTATTGTATCATTATTGTCATTACTATTGTTATCACTATTATAATCATTGTTATTATTATTATGGTTATTATTATTATTATTATTATTATTATTATTATTATTATAATTGTTGTTGTTGCTGTGTTGTTTTTGTTGTTGCCATATTATTATTATTGTTATTATTTTATTATTGTTTTTAATAATAATAATAATAATAATTATTATTATTATTGTCATTATTATTGTCATTGTCATTGTTATTCATTTATTGTTTTTTTTATTCTTACATCATCATATCTTCATCTTCATCATTGTTATTTTTATTATATTTGTTTTATTATTATTGTCATCAGCAAGGTCATTTTTGTCCTTGTTATTATTTTTATGATTGATTTTATTTTTATCATGGAAATTATTATTATTATTGTTATTGTGATTATTTTCTTTTATTAGTATTGTTATTTTTTAAACTTTATTATTGTTATTATTATTATTATTATTATTATTATTATTATTATTATTATTATTATTATTTTATTATTGTTATTATTGTTATTATTGTTATTATTGTTTTTGTTACTGTTATGATAATGACAAAAGTAATAATGATAATTACATTTATTGTATAATTATTATTATTGATGATGATGATGATGATGATGGTAATGATGATAATGATAATGATAATGATGATGATGATGATGATGATAATGATAATGATAATGATGATAATGATAATGATAATGATAATGATGATAATGATAATGATGAGAAATGATAATGATGATGATGATGATGATTTCAGTTAATGCTAATCCATTGTTGCCAGGATAAGTGAAAGCATACCATGCCCACTGTGTTTTTTGTATTATTATGAATATCATTATAATGATGATGATAATGATTTTGATAGTTTTATAGTATTTTTTTTATAAATTTTTGTCTGTTATTATGTTGATAATGATGATAATAATGATCATGGTAATGATAATGATAATGATAATAATGATATAAATATTATTAATATTAATATTTGTATTAATGTTGTTATTCTCATTGTTATTATCATTGTTGTTATCATTGTTGTTATTATTATTATTATTATTATTATTATTATTATTATTATTATTATTATTATTATTATTATTATGGTAATAGTAATATTAATAATAATGAAAATAATAATAGTAATAATGATAATGAAAATAATAATAGTAATAATGATAATGAAAATAATAATAATAATGATAAGGATAGTAATGATAATGATGATAATGATAAAATTATAATATTGATAATAATATTATAAATGTTATTGATATTGTTATTATTATTATTATTATTGTTTTTTTATTATTTATATTATCATTATAGACATTGTTGATATTATTTTTTTCTACTTGTGATAATTATACAGTTTGAGTAATTCATGCTGTTAAAGGAGTGCCATACCCAGTTTGTGTTGTGTTTCAGAGGTTTTGGAAATGCCAGTATAGGGGATTGTGAGAGCATTCATTCCTCTGTATTTAAGTTAACTACTATTTTTCAATACATGTCAAGGAACGTCAGGTGAACTGTTCGTAAATTTTAAGCTGGCTGCCTTCAAGTCAATCTGCTTCTCTGCTGTGAAACTAAGAATGCAAAAGCAAATTGAGGATGGAATTTTGCTTCAGTTTTGAGGGAGGTTGCCTGAAAGCAATTGAGTCACTTCTCCAGGTGTCAGATTTGCAGGAGGATTTCTTGCAACTTGCATAGACTGGAGGGAGCAACTGATGTAATTTTCATTTTTTTTTTTTTTTTTTTTAGCTTGGCTGTTTTTCAGTCTTTCATTAAAGTTGATTACTTAGTTGGTGGCTTTATGAAAGGAAACAGAGTGGCTATTTTTGAGGTTGTTATGAATGTGGTTGGAACATTCTTTTCTACAACTAAGCACAAATGAATGAGTCTTGGTTTGAATAAGTATAAAAAAATGTATCTTTCATGAAGTCAAGTCATTAGATTTGCAGATCCATGCACAAAACTAGCCCACCTTCTACTATTATAGTTATTAGTAATTTAGTTTTTTCCACCTATTATTTTACTTTTTTAAAAATATTTCCATATATACATACATGCAGAAGTACATAAGTACTCACTAGGTATATGTTTGGACATGTTTTATATTACACTCTGTGCATCTTTCTGATATGACGAAGAAATTTTGGCAAAATTACAAAAATGGTGGATGTTAGGGAGGTCTAGATCATGATCTGGTAGTGACTGTTTGTAAATAATCCATTTTTCTTTTCTTGTGATTCATGCGTATATACTTTCCCTTACACCAGTCTTAATGTCAAAGATTTGCTGTGAAGTAATTCTAAAAGGGCATCATTATATTTTATTGTCAAAGATATATGGCACTGTATAGAGAGGATATAATAATATACAATAACTGTAGATATTTTGATAGCTATGATATTTAGTCTGTCTATGAGAGTCTATTAGAGCTATATCAATAATCAGAGGTTGCTCAATTTATTTTCGTTCAGTTTCATTTTTATCTCTACTTTTTTAATTGCTTTTGGTATCAATTATTTTTTACAAAATTTTGTTACAGTTCTCTCAGTGTTTAAATTGTGAATGAAGTTAGAAGAGTTCTGATCCCCATCCCTAAATATTAGGAAAATATGGATATATTTCATATTAGAGGAATTGAAAATAGAGTTGTGCTGAAAGGGGCCAGTAGGTAGATGTTTAGATATGTTTGCCTGGAATGCTTTGAAGTCTGTTGTCTGTTTTGTTTAAGCTTTATTGTTTTGTTGATTATTCAGTTTGCTGTGAATGTGTTCGCATGTCACAAGCATTGAGCATGTTCTTTGCAGTCAAAGGGTAAAGGGACAAAGACATTTTGGATTTGTATATTCTCCCATTAATTCATATACATATGATTGTGTATGTAGTTGGGTTTCTCCATGACATTACAATCTGTAATGGCTAGCATGTGCACTTACCTGCTTTAATGTTTCATGGTTTTTTAATTCTTTAAGCATGAATTCAGCTGATGCTAACTTGTGGTGGTGTTGCAGCTAAAATGCAGTGGCAGTTTGGAACAATCTCACCAGGATGTGGCAGCTTTGTTATGAAATATGAAGGTGAAATATATGTGACTAATTTTTTGAGGATGAGTTTACCCCCTTTTTTTATATTTTCATTAATTCCTAATTGCAATTTTTTGTAGCTAGAACAAAGTGTTTTATATCAGAGCTAACATGATTTGGTAAAAATAGTTGAGTAAGATATTCTAGTAACCTCTTGTGTATAGAAATGAGGGTTTACTGATGATGATATATTTTGTTAGTCACATTGGTCAAGAGGCTATCCAACGTGCAGCTTTGTACTTTTACATTATCTAGGAATGTTGAAATATGTACAAGGAATTTAGTTGTATTTTGTGTACTGTAAATTTTTTTATTTCTCTGTTTCTGCTTTTTGATGCAGCTACAATTACAATTTAAAGTTAAATGACATGTTTTCCCAACTATCTTAAAATTGCTGTACAAATTTGGGGCATGTGTATGTTGCACAAGTTAATTGTTTTATGTCTTGGGCATTAAAAGAATAGATATACATTGTATGCTTGGATGTGTATACTTGCATGTGTGAAAGTGTGTGTATGATCCCCTTGAAATCCATGATGAACAGAATATTTCTCGTGGCTTACAGTATTTGTATAGTTATTAAGAGTCGACAGATTATTTTGATTTTCATAGATAAATTTTTCATTTGCCAGTTAGAAATGTTTTATTTGTTAGATGAAAATTATTTTGTTAAAAAGTTATCAAACTATGTAGTTTATTGAAAGTACATTTATGAATTGATACGTAAAGTACCTTTCTGTATTGTATCAAAGGCTCAGACTGCCATTACCTTATATTCTATTCCCAGTGATCATGTTAAAGATTCTGAAAGTCTATTCCAATTTTATTTTAAGGTTGCCTTATGAGTACTTGATATAAAGATGTGGATTGCACAAAAGATTGGTTGAATTGAGATTCCTCAAGCCACAACCTAGCTGCAGAAGTGGACTC
The DNA here is from genome assembly GCF_015228065.2 of Penaeus monodon. Taxonomy (NCBI): domain Eukaryota; kingdom Metazoa; phylum Arthropoda; class Malacostraca; order Decapoda; family Penaeidae; genus Penaeus; species Penaeus monodon. The sequence goes on along the minus strand of NC_051386.1, from coordinate 46,265,974 downwards.
GAGAGAAGGAATGTGTTCTTCATGCTCTAAATGTGTGTAGTGGCACAGTTGCCAAATATTGTGCAATATAGAGATGAAAATCTTAAAATTCAAAGAAAAGGTAATTGTTATTGTTGAAAACTCAGCAGTAGGAAAATTAGAAAAAGTATTACTTGTTAACAAGTGGATTCAATTAAGTCAGGTTTCACTGCTTCAAGACACCTGTTGAACAGAGCCATGTAATGTCTCATATGTTGGTCCTGTGATGTGTATCTATTTGAGATTTTGTGCATGGTAGTACACATGTCACTTCTTTTTTCATTTCTTATATGTGTTAAATGTCGTAATATTCTTGTGCGTAGCAAGGCCGTAAATGAGAAGTTGAAGTACATTATTTCATAGCCTTTAGAAATATGGATGTTTTATACATTAAAAAAAGCAAAAAAAGTGTTCCTAGAGGTTATGTACTTCGTAAATAATATTTGTAATTCTATTTTTGTCACTTGTATTTAACCATTTCTCAGTCAACATGAAATAGTTTTAATTTGAAAAGGTCGTACAAGCTGTTATTATTATCTGATATTATCATTAGAATTTTTTTTTTTCTCTTTTTGCTTTGATCAGATTATAAACTTTCAGAATGTATTTAAATAATATTCTTAATTCAGCTTAAGAGGACTATGCATTCAAGTGTTTATTTAACAAAGTGATTTCATGCATTGGATTGTACTGTGGAGAGGTGTAATGGTTGAACCGAAAAAAATGTCAATAAGAGATGAGAGGAAAAAAGAATTGCATCATCCCATCATTCAGAAGCAAGGGTTAAGTTTCAAGATGAATATAAACCTTGCTTTCTTCCCCCATCCCTCCCTCTGCCTAAAAGTCTCTCCACTGTGACAAAACTGGAAGAACCTGCAATTCAACCAAACCCCAGACTTTGACCCATGTTTCTGTAGATTTAAAGGAAAAAAAAGGAAATTTATGCATCTCGCCGAGAGTTTGAATTTTTAGATATGTGGATGTTTACCATTGAACTTGGTAGTCTCTTGTCTGATAATAGTGTAGCAGGTCAGCAAGTTGAGAGTTGCCAAAGATGAGGTTTGTGTCGAAGGTGTGCTTGTTTATTTTGACAATACAGTGCTTTCATAGCAAAGTTGTTGTGGCATTTTATTTACCTTCTTTGTGGTATGGGGATTGTGGGAGTGGAAAATAATGACTGATAACTGTGATATTTACTATCACCATTAATATTTTGATTATTATATTGGTACTAGTGATATCAAAATATTAATGATTATGGTAATTGTTCTTGGTTTTCATATTCATATAATGGTCATTCAGTAGTCTTCAATCATTACTGTTATTATTATCATTTCACAGGGAATTTTCTAATGAATAATGATTGTTTGCTATTATTATTGTTAGTATCTTTTTCTTTTTAACATAATGCCTGTGAATATAGATATGACAAGACAAAAATAATAATTATTAATCATTATCTCAATCAGAATTTTTAAATCATTGACAAATGAAAAAATCAGGGAGATTAGCACTGGCAGCAGATTGTAAACAAGAAAGCAATCATAACGAATTGGAATAAAGATCAAATCCAATATTTTTAGTTATGTGGCCAGGGACTTGCAAGTTGAGCTATCAAATGACTTAATACTCTAGATGTGACTCCTTAGATGGTATATTGTTCAGTGTAACAAACAAAATAAAATCGCACGTTTAAATTACAAAAAAAATATATATATATATCACATTATTAATGATCTACAAATTATATATTGGTAACGAATGTTCAAATAATATCAAATAATAGATACAAATATATTACTGATACATCGACAAAAATACTTTAATGTCCACCGGAATAGTCTAAATATCTAGATTTTACCACAATATTCCTATATAACTCCACGTTTCGAATAAAGTTTTCTTCATGAGAATATGGGAAATATTTGGGGTCACTGATCTAAATTTTGTACGGCCCTGTAACTATTTTGCGTGCTATTACTGCTATTCGTATTTCAAAAATTTCTCGTTGCTTTGAACATGTGTAGTATAAATTTAAACCGGTAACATCAAGCGGATATGATACAAGCTGACACAATGGTCTTATACTTAAAGTATGCTATTGTACTATTTCCTTTGTGGATTTCTTTTTCCTACCTTTACCTCCTCTCCACACCTACCTACCCCTTTCTCTGTCCGCATGGAGGCTCTCCTCTCCCATTCACCCTTTTCTCACCTCCGACCCATAAATACCCACCTTGGCTTATACCTACCTCTGCTCCTCTGTTTGCCCTGATACACCAGTATCAGACCCCCTCCCTCCCCTTCTGCCAATCAACCTTCTTGCCTTAAACACAAATCTGACTGTTTTTGCTGGATACCCAGCTGGATCCTCGGCAATATATAGACATAATAGCAGACTTTACCGCCTTGTCCACTTCGCACCAACCCAGACTTTTCACGTATACCATCCTCTGACTACTACCCTTCTTCAAAACCTTTCTCTTCACCCTCAATCTTTCTGGTCTAGCGTTACCACCATTAAACTACATATCATAACACCTCCCATCTCCCCTTGGTCAATCCCATTCCATCAGGATAGACGCTGGGAAACTGCTCATGCCCGCTTACGCAATGGACACGCTCACCTCACATATTCGTATCTCATGTCATAATCTGATCCATCTCTATGCTCCTCATGCAATGGTTCTCTCTCAGTCCTACACATTCTACTATCCTGTCCCCGCTATGCAGCAAACTGTACATCTGCTTTCCCTCACTTGTTCTCACTTCCCTGATCCCCAACTTTCTCCTTTGACAACTTATGGCCCTTCATGAGACGCATGAATATCCTCCATTTAATCCAACTGCCCTGCTCCTCTAACTCCTTCCCCTTCTAACAACCTTTACCTTGTATTATACCTCATCATCTCCCCTTCTTAGCCCTTTTCACCGCCAGACTACCTTCTAGTACTGTTCAAACTCTCAACTTCTTATACACTTTACCCTAATCATTAACTCAATCCTACCCTTTTCGCCATTGCACTTTACCATAGCGCTATGACCTTGATTTGGTTTAACCATTAACCATTTCTGTTGAGGATACGCCGAATCAGGCGGTATGACTGCTTAATAATTACAATAACATAAAACATTTGGGTGTTCTTATATATATATATATATATATATATATATATATATATATATATATATATATATATATATATATATATATATATATAAAATCTTATTAATTTATTTTACGCAAATTGCTGCATAATTGTATGCACAAGTGTACGAGCAATGTAAGCGTTTCGATAGATACATTCCTAAAAAAAGGTTTGATAATATTACGTTGCTGTATATTGCGAAGATCTCTTTATATCTAGGTATACGTATAGACTGGATCGTCTAAACTTATTTAAACCTTGGACTTGAGATATGGCAGAGCAATAGGAAGTAAACGGTACAGCATGGGCAGAGAGGAAACATACAATGGGGAATGGGGTAGTAAAGGCGGTATACAATGGCTGTTTAACGACAAACAAATACAGATGAGTACTGATTAAACCATAAACTATGAATCAGCTCAACCACACTGATAAAATTCCAGAAAAATCCATTACACAAAACTATACGATGTGACAAGGCATTGACTATTTTGTCCATCGACGTAGAAATTCCCTAAATGACATGTAACTATCAGTAGGTGATTCCATCGGTGATCATGAGTGAACATTTTCACTTGAGCATAATGAATATGTTGCTGTTTAGTGAGTCTGTTATAGATTTTGAATTGGTCTTTATTTTGTCGTTTTTTCTCTCAAAGACTGGAATTCCCCTGTATTCTACCAACTCAGCTCCTTGAGAATTATCATTATTATTATTATTATTATTATTATTATTATTATTATTATTATTATTATTATTATTATTATTATTATTATTATTATTATTATTATTATTGTATTTGCTGTTGTTGTTCTTGTTGTTAGATAAACGAAGGCTAGAAAGGGTTCCTTCGGAGTTCCTAGTGCAAACAGAATTAAACAAATTATGATCAGCTGCAGCAATCTCACCTTCCTCCCCGAAAGCCTAAGGTTTGTCATCATTACTTCCATAAAGGAATCTTGAAAGTAAAACTCGAATTTCAGCAACATTTTATTTTTGTATAAATTAAGCACAAACACTGAGGCTTTCGCTTAGAACTTGCGAACATACACACAAACAAAAAACGACTTTATCAACCCAGCTTACATCGGAACGGAGCAACAATGATAGTAATGATAATAATTATTATCATTGTAATCATTATCATAGTAATAAGAATTGGTAGTAATGGTAATGAAAATGATAATAATGAACATAATAATGATTAATAATAATCATAATAAAAAAAGTATAATAATAATAATAATAATAAAATAATAATAATAATAATGATAACAATAGTTATGATAATAATTATGATAATAATAATAATGATGATGATAATAATAATAATAATGATAATGATAATAATAATAATAGTATTATCATTATTATTATAATGATAATGATAATAATCATAATAAGAACAGTCGTAATAACAATAACGATAACACTAACAATAATGATAACAAATAAATAAACAAACGAAAAACAACAACAAGAAACAGATCGCAGTAACGACAACGACAGCAAACAATGGCAGCAACTACACGGCGGTGAATCTCGCGTCTGACATCATGAACTCGGGAAACGACAGCTTGCCGTCTCTGTCGCGGTCGAAGTTGTCGAGGAGGTAGTCGATCTTCTGGGCCAGCACCTCGTCAGTGTAGAGGTCGCTCGAGTCGTCTGCAGGTCACGGCAGGAGGGGGGGTGAGGAGTGAGAGAAGTAACGGCGGTGTGATGAAAGTCAGGTGTGGTTGTGATTTTTTTTTTTTTTTTTTTTTTGGTGTGTGTGTGTGTGTGTGTGTGTGTGTGTGTGTGTGTGTGTGTGTGTGTGTGTGTGTGTGTGTGTGTGTGTGTGTGTGTGTGTGTGCCCGTTTTGTATGTATGCTAGTATGATTTGAAGATATTATTATTTTATTATTTTTTTTCTTCCAAGTTTTCTCTTATTCTGCCTCCCCCCCCCTCTCTCTCTCTCTCTCTCTCTCTCTCTCTCTCTCTCTCTCTCTCTCTCTCTCTCTCTCTCTCTCTCTCTCTCTCTCTCTTCTCTCTCTCTCTCTTTCTCTTCTCTCTCTCTTCTCTCTTCTCCTCTCTCTCTCTCTCTCTCTCTCTCTCCTCACCCACTCACTCACTCACTCACTCACTCACTCTCTCTCTCTCTCCCCATTCCGTACGCACCCTCTTACCATGGAAAATCGACTGCATGATTTCCACCCCATCAAGGTGCAGGTCCTGGTTGTAGTCGTGCGCCAGAAACAGATGGTACTGTTTCTCCGTCGGCGACATGTTTCTGGGGTCCAGGTGAGGCATCTCGGCCAGGTGTTCGTCCAGGAGTGTGTCTCTGTTGTGACGCCGGAGAGAAAGATATCAAGCTAGGTGTCAAGAAAGGTGCCAAGAAAGGTGTCAAGAAAGGTGAGGTAAGGTGGGACATTTCAGTTTTTGCTTGGGGGGGAAGGGGGGGGGGGGTCGGAGAGCGAAGTGAGCACAATTATTTTTATTTATTTATTTATTTATTATTATTATTATTTTTTGTTTTTTGGGGTGGGGGTTACGGTGAATAACACTCAATAGGCTATAAACAAAATCCTATTGGATTAATGATAAGTCTATATTGACTAAATATTATGATGTGTTTTAAAATTCTATATATAACATTTTTCTAGTATTCACGAAAAAAAAAAAATAAATAAATTTATTGATACGTAGCTGTTTTAGTTCTTCTACCATTAGTTGCAGTACAATTTCATGGAAGAAGAGTGAGTGAGTACCGTGGTACTGATGTACTGATGTGATCACAATACAGACATGTTTAGAAGCAAGCATCTTGGTTAAGAGGTAAATCTAGTATTACTGTATATAAATATACAGTATTAAGATATATAAAGATTGATGATAACCAGGGGCGTCAATTGGGGGGGCTGGGGGGTAGTTGCTGTACCAATCTATTCTGCTTTGTAAGTGTCTGTAATCAATTAAATTAGCACGATGGTGTTAATTACGGTGTTTATAAGAATCGTGGGAATTTTTTATGGCCACCTGTACTAAAGGGTACAGGTGGCAATAATGAAGGTTAGGAAAAAGGATTAAAAGTAATAAAGCATAAGGCAAATATATGATGATAATATTGAGAGAAAAATAAAATAAGATAAAAGATAAATAGAAAAAAATATACGTAAATGAATCAATAATGGTGCCTATTGCAATATTCTTGGTTGGGGAAACAACGTCTGCAGTTTCACCATCCTTCGCAACAGCAAGAACAACTCCAACATGCTCTACTACTGCCATTATCACGTAGATTAGAAAAAGGAAGGGCAAACTGTATTCCTTTCAATCTTCCCATGCAGCCCTGGTCACAACTTACGGTTTAAGGAACATGCGAACGCGCTGCCCTTGCTGTTGCTCTGTCTGTTCTTCAGGAGGGTGGGCATGAACAGCGAAATGAACATGTTCTTCGGGTTGTGAGGGATGGTGTGTGTGGTCTACAGTGTGATAGTCTGGGTCGTGTTTTTGTTCTTCGTTATTTTGGTGTTCTACTTGCCCATCAAAGTCCTGCTGCTGGTGATTTTGTTCTTCAGGCAGCTGGTGATGCATCTGTTCTTCAACGTGCTGTTGCTGTGGTGGTTCTTGATGATGAACCTGTTGTTCAAGATGCTGTTGCTGCTGAACTTGCCCCTCAAAATGCTGTTGGTGTTCTTGCTGTTCTTGTTGTACCTGCTGTTGATGTTGTTCTTGTTGATGCTGTTGTTCTTGCTGTGCTTGTTGTTGATGCTGTTGTTCTTGCTGTGCTTGTTGTTGAAAATGCTGCTGCTGTTCCTGATGTTGTTCAGAATGTTGCTGCTGAACTTGGTGCCCCTGCTCTTGGTGATCATGGGCCATGAACTCATCGATGGGATTTTGTTCATGGGAAGCAGCCATCTTCAGCGCTGCCAGCAGGAGGAAGGGGGCGAGGGAGGCGAGGGGGCGAAACCGAAGCAACATGTTCACCGGAGTTCAGTCAGATCTGTGAACAAAATCTACGTTTAATCAAGTAAATAACAGGTGAAAGTGGTATCGGACTCCAAGATTTATACTGAACTGCTATCGAATCTATTTCACTTTTAGAGGAAATTGGTTGACCATTCATATTTTTTAATGATCGTTACCACCAATGGCTGAGCTTGATCTGTTCATGTCAATTAATCATACACATTAAAGATGTATGTTCGCCATACATGGGCAGCTGAAATTTCGAACGAATTTGTCATCGAATTAAATTTACTACTTTGTGAAAGTGTTATAGCGTGGTGTTTTCTATGGTTACGTTGTCAATATTTCTTTCTTGAAGCAACCTCAAATTGTAAGTGGTTTTTAGATAATTCAACAGTTTCATAGACACAGAAACGCACGTGGAAACAGACACCGACACACTCACCAAACACACGCACACTTGCACACACACACACACACACACACACACACACACACACACACACACACACACACACACACACACACACACACACACACACACACACACACAGGTACATAAAATTACTTTTCTCGTAAAAATTGCCATAATTTCGGTGAGCCTTTCACCTTCAAATATTCAAAAGCTTGATGAATGCACACACCTGCCAAGGTCTCTCCGAGTTCTTTTTCGTCTGATGTGGCAGAAAGAGAGAGAGAGAGAGAGAGAGAGAGAGAGAGAGAGAGAGAGAGAGAGAGAGAGAGAGAGAGAGAGAGAGAGAGAGAGAGAGAGAGAGAGAGAGAGAGAGAGAGAGAGAGAGAGAGAGAGAGAGAGAGAGAGGAGAGAGAGAGAGAGAGAGAGAGAGAGAGAGAGAGAGGAGAGGAGAGAGAGAGAGAGAGAGAGGTGGGTGGAAGCAGACGGACAGAATGAAAGAAAACATGAGAAAGAGAATGTGTGTGTGTGTGTGTGTGTGTGTGTGTGTGTGTGTGTGTGGTGCGTGCAGTGCGGAGTGGTTGGTGCGTGGTGCGTGCGTGCGTGCGTGCGTGCGTGCGTGCGTGCGTGCGTGCGTGCGTGCATACGCGTGTGTGTGGAATTCATGTCGAACAAATTGCAAATAGAACAACGAAGGGAAGTACAGGGAAGCAAACGAATATGCCGAAGGCCTTTTCGCACATACATACACATAAATGTATATGTATACAAACATTTCTCTCTCTCTCAGACAGACAGATAGATAGATATAGATATATATATATATACTCACACATTTATATAAATACATATACATATATATATATATATATATATATATATATATATATATATATATATATATATATATATATATATATATATATATATATATATATGTAAACACACACACACCACACACACACACCACACACAACAACACAACAAACAATCAAAACATCAATACATACATATATAATATATATATATATATATATATATATATATATATATATATATATATATATGCGTGCGTGCGTGTGTGCGCGTGCGTGCGCGTGTGTGTGTGTGTGTGTGTGTGTGTGTGTGTGTGGGTGTGTGGTGATATGTAATATATTACATAATATATATTATATATATATAATATATATATGATATATATATATATAATATAATATATATAATATATATATATATATTATATAATATACTATATATATATACATATATATATATATAATATATATATAATATATATATAATTTTATTATATATATATATTATATATATATATATATATATATATATAATATATATAATTTTAATAATATATATATATATATAT
>NC_051386.1:46239562-46249562 GCF_015228065.2 Penaeus monodon | reverse complement strand
GAGGGAGAGAGGGAGGGTGGAAGAGAAAGAGAGAAGTAAACACAGACAGACAGACAGACAGACAGACAGACAGACAGACAGACAGACAGACAGACAGGCACAGACAGACAGACAGACGACAGACAGACACACAGACACACCAACACACACACACACACACACACACACACACACACACACACACACACACACACACACACACACACACACACACAGAAAGAAAGAGAAAGAGAAAGAGAAAGAGAGAGAGAGAGAGGTCTAACTAATGCAATTGAACCCCGCCTGGCTGTGTCACGATAAGACACGCTCTCACACACGCGACTCATGATTAAGTTATTCCAGTTTAATCGTAATACTCGATCTTAATTAAGGGAGAGTTAGTGTTAGGAAGGGGAGGGGGCAGGGAGTAGGGAGATGGGGTAAGGTAAGGGAAGAGAGGTAGGGTAAAAATTTGTGATGGGGGGAGGGGGGAGGGGGGCAAGGGGAGGGGGGAGCAAGGGGATAAAGGGAGGGGGTGGTTTAAGGGGAGGAGATTGGGGGTAGGTGATGACAAGAGAGGTAGGGAGGGGGGGTTAGGGGATGAGACAAGGCCAGGGGATTGGGGTCAGAGGATAGGATGGGGGGGGGGGGGAGGCACAAGAGAGACGGAATAAAAGGAAGGAAGGGGGATGGCACGAGGAGTGGGGGTGGGTGGGGGGGTGGGGGCAGGTGTGACGTGGTTGAGTAGGAGATGGATAATTTTTCCCTCGTTTTCCTTCATTTTGTGGAAACTGGAGATGGATTTCGACGTGGATTAGGGATAGATGGGTCATGGAAGGGGGGGGGGGGGTGTTGGGACGGGGTATGGGGGACGAAGGAGGAAGAACAGAGAGAAAAGAGAAGGAGGAAGAAGAGGGAAACGAAGAACGGGCGAGAGGGGGAAGGAGAAAGAAAAGAAAAAGAAGGAGAAAAAGGACGAGAAGGAAGTAGAGGAAGGAAAGAAGGAAGAGGAGAATAAGAATAAGAGGAGGAGGTGAAGGAGGAAAAAAGAAAAAAAAACTCTTTGCTAAAAGAACATAAAAAACGTAAAAAAACAGGAGAAGAGAAGACCAATAGACGGAGATGTTGCCCCGAATTTGCAAGCTATTTTAGACGGCCTTTGCAATAAAATGCAACAGGAAGGAGAAAAGACCAGATAAAAAAAGGTAGGCGGACGGATAAAAATGTCGAGAGAACAGGAAGTTGGGTAGAGATAAAGACAAGGAAATAGAAGAGAAGGAGAGACACACGAGAAGAAGAGGGAAAAAGAGATATTACAAAAAGAAAAGAGAGAAATTTGTTACTTTATCTGTTCCGTCCTTTCTCTCACTTCCTCTTACTCTCTTTCTCTTTTTTTTTATAAGCTTCGTCCATTTTCTGTCGAATAGCAATATTTTTCTTCATCTAAAACAAACAAACAACAACAAAACAAGATCGGAAAGTCTTGCGAGACGCTGGATATCCTCTCGGGCCCACACTTTCTCCTCTCGCAACGGAGCGATACGGGCGAGCGAGACGAAGGCTTCGCGGTGTCGGTCACGAAGCGGTATTTGCTTCGAAACGAGGGAACAGGAGGTGCAGGTCAGTGGGGCGCCGCGAGGAAAACACGTGAGTCATTCTCTACGTCTCTCTCTCTTCTTTCTCTCTTTTCTTTTTTTTAGTTCTTTCTCCCTTTCAATTTGTTTCTGTCTGTCTCTGTCTCTGTCTCTCTGTCTTCGAAATGAATGTTGCTGTGGAATTTCATCTCACTTATCAATCTCTACATAATTCTTACCATGGTCTCGTCTTATTTATTGAACTCACTTAATGTAGTTTGAAAAGAGATTTTGTGGCCCTAAGCGACCTCTCTTCTACGGATGGGCACGTGGGTCAAATTAGGTCACCTAAGCTTGGTCACCTAAGCTAGGTCACCTAAGCTAGGTCACCTAAGCTAGGTCACTTAAGCTAGGTCACCTAAGCTAAGTCACCTAAGCTAGGTTACGTAAGCTAGGTCACCTAAGCTAGGTCACCGCGTCCCCACGAGGAAAGCCCGCGGGTCGAGTCACACGGCAGACACGCGGGAGGCACGAGCGAGCCACGGCGGGTCATGGCACTGCGCCTGATCGCCTGTTCGTCATTTGTTTTTTTTCGGAAATTAGACCATCTGTTCGCTTATTATTAGATATTTTGTTTGTCTGTATTTAGGCATAATATTTGTTTGCCTTCTTATTCATTATCATCATCTTCTTCTTCTTCTTCTTCTTCTTCTTCTTCTTCTTCTCTTCTTCTTCTTTTCTCTCTCTCTCTCTCTCTCTCTCTCTCTCTCTCTCTCTCTCTCTCTCTCTCTCTCTCTCTCTCTCTCTCTCTCTCTCTTAATTTCTCCCTTTTGCTTCTTCGTCTTTTTCTTCTCTACTTTCCCGCCTTATCTTTTTCTACCCTCTCGCCTCTTATCTCGTCATTTCTCTTTCCTAGTTTCTCTTCTCTCTGTCGCCTCGTCTCTTTATTTCTATTTTTTTTTATGTGTCTCTTTATCTTTCTGTCTGTCTGTCTGTATGTATGTATGTTTTTGGTCTTTCTGGCTGTGTGTCCGTCTGACACCTCTCTCTGTCACTGTCTTTATCTCTATCTGTCTATCTATCTATCTATCTATCTATCTATCTCTCTGTCTGTCCCTGTCTGTTTGTCTGCTTGGCTGCCTGTCTGTCTCTGTCCTTCTCTGTCTTTCTCTCTCTCTCTCTCTCTCTCTCTCTCTTTTCTATCTCTCTCTTCTCTCCTCTTTTTCTCTCTCTGTCTGTCTCTGTCTTCTTGTCTCTCTCTCTCTCTCTCTCTCTCTCTCTCTCTCTCTCTCTCCTCTCTCTATATTATATATATATATATATATATATATATATATATATATATATATATATATATATCTGTCTGTCTATCCGTTTCTCTCTACCCCCCTCTCTTCTTCATAAAAAAGAGAAACAAAGTAAACAATGAAAATAAAAAAACACACACAGGAGATAGGGGGGGGTTATTAATGGTGAACTAACTGGCAACTCAAAGGGTTATCCGAGGTAAAGTTGCCAGGTCGGCATTTATTTAATTTTATAAAGGCCCTTAAGCGACGTGAAGCAGAGACGTGTAAATAGGAAAGACAGAAAGGAGAAAAAAATACGGAACCGAAGAAAAATATAAAGATAAAATAAAAACAATATCAAATAAACGAATGGAATGGAATGGATATCGGACTGAGAATTGATAGAGAGATAGATAAAGGAGAGCGTAAGACTAAGCAATATAGTAAAAAAACAAACACAAACAACAAAAGAAAAAACAGAGACACAAGAAAGAAAAAGAAAAGAAAAAAAAGGAAAGAGAAAGCATGAAAGTAATTTCACGAAAAAAAGTGTGAGAGAGAAAAATGTTCAGCCGAGATGGGGGGGGGGAGGGGGCGAAGGACAAGGTGGCAATTACTTATTGCAACATGGAGGGGGGGTGAGGGTTGAGGACTTTGCATTGTAAATTGATTGTTTTCCTTTATTTCCTTTATATTCGTGTAACTCATATCTCGCTTGCTGGCATTACATATTTGCGTGTTTTATTATCTTATTTTTTTTAAAATCTTCATCTGTACTGAGTTTCCGTGTTGTTTTTATTCTTCATCTCCTTCTTTTGTGTCTTTCTTGGTGTTCTCTCTGTGTCTTTCTGTCTTTTCCATTTTCCTCTCTGTCTTTCTCGCTCCCTACCTTTCCCTCTCCTCCGTCTCCCTCAGTTTGCCTGTCTGTTTCTGCCTCTCTGTCTATCTGTCTGCCTGTCTGTCTTTTTGTTTCTGTCTGTTTCAATCTGTCTTTCTATCTATCTGCTTGTCTGTCTGTTTGTCTGTCTGTCTGCCTGCCTGCCTCTCTCTCTCTCTCTCTGTCTCTCTCTCTCTCTCTCTCTCTCTCTCTCTCTCTCTCTCTCTCTCTCTCTCTCTCTCTCTCTCTCTCTCTCTCTCTCTCTCTCTCTCTCTCTCTCTCTCTCTCTCTCTCTCTCTCTCTCTTCTCTCTTTTCCCGATTCCCTGAACTCCCGCGAAGGTGAACAAGTTTAGACAAGATGATCAAGCTAAAATGATCGTAAAACAGAAAACAAACAAAATTCAAAACTTCCGCGGGCGAATGTTAATAGCTGATCCTCCAGAACGAAAATACGGAGTTATATAATAAAAAGAAAACTGAGAAACGAGCAACCTGATGAAAAAGAGACTTAGATAATCAAGTAATCCAAATCAGATCCACAGTCAACCCGTCGTCAGATCCACAGTCAATCCGACGTCGGCCAAGCAAGATATGCAAGCCAGGTCAAGATGAAGTCAAGAAGAGGGATTCCTTGGCGTTATTCCGTTTTTGTGATATTTTCATTCCTTTTATTATTTTTTCTCGTTATTTATTTATTATCATGATTATATTATTATTATTATTATTATTTTTATTATTATTATTTTTAGCATTTCCATGTCTTCCATATTTAATGAAGTTTATATAAGCGTGGTATAATTATCTGTTTTACTTCTTCATCACTTTCGTCTTTCCCTATTTTTTTCTTTTTCTTCTTTTTTATCCCTTTCCAATATTTTTTTTTTCTCTCATTCCTTCGCCTATTTTCATCATCCCTGCCTTCCCCTTTCCGTCCTCTTCCTCCTTACTCCCGGGGCAAAGGAGGTGCCGCAGCAACAAGTTTTTGCATCCTCCCTCATCCTACAGGAAGGAGGGGGAGGAGGAGGAGGATGCAGGGGAAGAGGGCAAGGGTGGGGAGGATGGGGGAGTGCAAAAGGAGGAGGAGTAGGATGGTGGAGTGAGGGTGAGGGGGGAGGCAAGGAGGATGGGTGGAGTGAGAGTCTTTTAAAGTCCTTACAGCAGTCGTCCGCGCTTTAGTGTACCCGAAGGACTCGAGGCGGATACTCGATCACACTCCCTTCTGACGCAGCTCCTCCTCCTCCGGCGAGTGGATTCCCCCAGTCTCTCATTTTTTTTTACGAAGGAAGATTTACTTGTGTTAAGAAGCTCCAGGATGAAGCTGGTGAGTTTTCGGTTATTGGAATTGGCGAGGATATCACCGTGAAGGATATATGACATTGTATTTCTAACTCTCTTTCACATTTATCCTCTCCCTCTCTCTTTCTCTTGTATGTGAAGATTATTCCTCCCTTCATTCTATTCCCTTCCATCGATGAATCGTTTCCCCAGCACGAAATAGAGAGAAAATGGGACCAAGAGTTTTTAAGTCACGCTTCGTTTCCTTAAAAGAAACGGAGAAATAGATTTGACCGTAAATCTAATAAGAGCGGCCCAAGGATAGCATCTTGTGGAAGTCTGCCTTAAGCTTTCTCCGACAGGATGAGGTTATTGCTTCTCCTAAGACAAGTGTGATTCATATTAATATTGGGTCATCTTTTTCGTCGAATTCAATATTTCTAGTTATTCATTTTGTATTTGTTTATGTATGGTCATAATGTTAGTTGGTGTAGCACCGAAAAACTAAAAGTTTACATACTGGTTCATGACAAGTGCTTTGCATGCAGGTGTTCAGGAAACGTTTCGAAATTTTGTTTTTAATTGCCTGCCTGAATCTGTATTTAGTGGGATCCAAATTAATCCCCTTAAAAAAACACCCGTGAAAGTGACCTTGTATGCGGGCAGTACGTTCTTGCATCTATCATAACAAGCGCTGATTACAGGTAGAGAAGTCTAACCGCAGTTGGTTTTGCATAATAATAACCTTTGCAAAGTTATTCGTGGCTGAAGGGCTAGTACTCAGTGAATAATTTCTGTAGACGGGCCATAAATCTGTTTAGAAAGTATACTGTATGGCTAGACAGGGATTTTTATGCACGTATGTGGCTTTCATTATGAAACTATTTCACCATACTTTCGAAGGAAAATCTGTAAATCAAAACGTAACGATATTCTACACAGATTCATCCCATACCTGCACCAATCCTTGAAACCAACCAATCAATGAATAAATAATATATAAAAAATCGAGAACAAAATATCCCAAATATTTAAATACGTCGGTCAAATCACGAGAAATCATGAGTGAAAATATTCCAGCATGGATCTCGCAAGCTGAGTACAGACGAACACACCATTGGTGTTAACTCGATTACCCATGTCGCCTCGCATAGACAGGAGCTCGGGAAGAGTCGGGGAACACAGCAACCCAACTACACATCTGCTGAACAAAAAAAAAACACGGTGTCCTTGTTCTGCCATTCATAGCACTGCATCCTGATCCTTATAGAGATAGACCACTTGACGGCCAGATTCTAGGAACGAGGAAATGAGATATATATGGGTAGGATTTGAACACTTTTATCCAGGTGAGTTAGAGGGAGAGATAGAGAGGGGCGAAGAAGAGAGGAGGATGGGGATAACAGGAAAAGGAAGTGTGAAAATAGGGGTATGAGATGATGGAAGAAGTAGAAGGGGAACTGAATATTAGGGAGACGAAAAGAGGTAAGATAAAGAGTAAGATTTGTTGAAGAAAAAAATATAGTGTGAACTGTAATACGTCCTCCCTTTCTCGTTTTCTCCCCCCTCCTTCCCTTCCTCATCGCCTCTCCCTCGTTCCCCCTTCCATCCCGTTATTTATCACCGATACCCTTCTTCCTTCCTACCCTCCCTCTCTCTTCACCCATGTCTTCCTTCCCACTTGCCATTACCATTCCCTCTCCTTCCCTCCCTCCTTCTTTCTCCCTCTCCCTCTCCTTCCCCCCCAAACACCTTACGCAAAACAATCTCCTTCACCTATTACTCCCAGACGCTCCATAACACAAGAAATAACGTCACAATTCTCCCTCGAAAACCTGTTTAACTCCGGGTTGCATCGCTGACATGGTTGATGAGCGGAGATAACCCCTTTTTCCTATTTTTTTCCTCCTTTTTAGGTTGGTAGGGACAGGGGGAGCCAAGGGGAAGGGGGAGGGGGAAGGGGAGAGAGGGAGGGAGTAGGGGGGTAGGAAGGGAAGAGGGGAGGGGAGGCCCATTTGCATAAAAATTTACCTCCGGGAAGCCGATGGCGTCGTGTCTTACTGATTTTTCTTATGAATAAATAATATGGAAACTTGAGCGGATGTGGCGGGGATTCTCGTGTTTCTTGTTTTGTGTCTGTTTGTCACGTTTTTTTTTTTCAAACCGATAGAGTCTCTTTTGTATATTTTACTTGTTTTTCTTTTTCTGTGACGATTTTCGTATGTGATTTAGTGATTGCCTCTTTCTGTGCGGTTTTGTGATTTGAGTATTACCTCCGATGATGCTGTTGCTGGTATTTATCTGCTCTAATTTTGTAGTCTGTCTTCTCTCTCTCTCTCTCATGCACTCTTTCCTTCTCACTCTTCTTTTTTCCCTTACCTCACATCCTTCTCACACACACACACACACACACACACACACACACACACACACACACACACACACACACACACACACACACACACACACACACACACACTCCCTCTCTCTCTTTCTCATCTTCAAGTGCTCTCTCTTTCCCCCTTTCACTCACTCACTCTTAATATTAATTATACATAGAGTACGATTGTTAATTTGCATTTACCCTCTCTTCATCTTTAGCTTTGGTTTGATTATCCCTTTGCCATTGATAACCGTGTTTTCCTCGGTGTATATTTCTGAAATCTTTTCTGTATTGTTTCGTCTGCCAAGTGTTTTAATCATAACCGGTGTTAATCAATTACGCGGTTATCATCACTAGTGTCAAATGTTTAATCAAAGTCTTTATGATAGCTGTAATTGTTTTACTTATCTGTCGTTGAGTGGTGGTAGAAGAAGAAGAGGAATAAGAAGGAGAAAAAAAAAAAACAATGAACGCGAAGAAAAAGCAAACACGGAAAAGAATATAGGAAATATGTGAGAATATAATTGGGGAAATTCCCTTTACACTCACTTGCGTGGCCGGTTCCAGGGTGAGAGGGAAAGGGGCGAAGGGCGGTTTTAAGTCTTGGAAACCTATGGAAAGAGACCGTGAGTTTACGAGTGAGGACACGGGAGGGCATGAGAGATTTGGATAAAAAAATAAGTGCGGGTATTATTGTTTTTTTCCCCCCCCTTTCCTGTCTTCTGTTGAGTGTGTTGGCGTGTAAACTATCTTAATGTTCCTGTAAACGCGCAACCCAGGCCAACTCCTGGGTGATAAGGATACTAAGCAACTCTGTTTCCTCCCCGACAGACGTCCTGCTGGATGTTGCTTGCAGTGGCATTGGTGCTGCTGATGACGCCACGAGTAGGAGAGGCCCGAGCAGCTCCTCAAAGCGGCGCCAATAACCCGCTCCTTGTTCTGAGTCATCTCCTGCAAGGACTCGATCCCGCAGGACCTCCGAGGCTCTTCGATGACGACTTTGCCGATCTGGAGGACGACACGACCCGCGAGGATTTCATAGATGACGAAGATGGCAACCCCTTCAGCTTCCTGGGTTGACGTCACTGCGAGTTTGGGCGCGGATCTGCGCTGTTGTTGTTGTTGTTGTTTTGGCGCGATTTGGCGGATTCTAACGAGATTTTGCGAGGTTTCTCCCGAGATCTTATGTTGACGAGCACTGTGGCAAAAAATACAATTCAGTGGAACCTTTACGGGATATTTACCTATGCTTTAGAGCAAATGTTATTTATGAATGTTAGAATGAAAATAATCAATACTAAAAGACAAAATATGTAATGAATATATAAATACAAACGAGAATATTTATAGTCATATTTTTATTACCCAGCACATATCTGCATATGTATGCCGAATGTTTAATAAAGTGCTGAACTAAAACGCTTTATCTTTGACCATATTTTAGATATTAAGGATGAGTATGAATGCGTGTCTGCACATGCGCATGAGATAGAAAGCGATAATATATATATATATATATATATATATATATATATATATATATATATACATATATATATATATAATATATACATATATATACATATATTTAACGGTAGGTTCATGTTTGAGCCGCCGTGGTCACAACATGATACTTTATTGTAGTTTTCATGTTGTGATGATTTTGGAGTGAGTACGTGTTAGGGTCCCCAGTTCCTTTCCACGGAGAGTGCCGGTGTTACCTTTTAGGTAACATACACACACACACACACACACACACACACACACACACACACACACACACACAACACATACACACACACCACACATATATATATATATATATTATATATATATATATATATATATATATATATATATGTAGCATATATATAATATATATATATATTATGTATATATATATATATATATATATATATATATATATTATATAATATACTATACAAATATACACACACACACACACACACACACAGATATGTGTGTGTGTGTGTGGTGTGTGTGTGTGTGCGTGTGCTGTGGTGTGCGTGTGCGTGTGCGTGTGCGTGTGTGTGTGCGTGTGCGTTGTGGTGTGTGTGTGTGTGTGTGTGTGTGTGTGTGTGTGTGTGTGTGTGTGTGTGTGTGTGTGTGTGTGTGTGTGTGTGTGTGTGTGTGTGTGCGTGCGTGCATGCGTGTGTGTTGTATTTTATTATATATATATATATTATATATATATATATATATATATATATAGCATATATATAAATATGTATATATTTGTATATATATATATATAATTAAACAGCTAGTTGCCTAGTAAGCCAGGTAAATGGATACAGACAAATAAGACAGACAGATACATAGATAGCTTACCTATAAATAGAGAACAAAATAAAGAGTAACAAATAAAGAAATAGCATATCGTCCCCATCGTGCGCCAGCCAGGGGGGCGCGCATGACCCGCGGGCGAGGGAGCCATGGCGGCCCCAAGGCCACCGAGCGGAACCGCCGTCACTTGGTCCCTGCTTGCTTGCCGCGACTGCTTGGGTTTGCATTTCCATGTCATATTTGGTCTCCGCTCTTTGAAAGGTAAATGCGTTTAAAGAGCGTATTTTTTTTTCTGTGGGTTTAATATGTGTTTTG